>NC_056735.1:38840435-39000435 GCF_019279795.1 Protopterus annectens
CAAACAAGGTTGTCATTTTCATCCTGAAAATTCTTCAGACTATTTTAATTTCATGTTCTAATTTAAAAAAAAAAGTTTAAAATAACAAGATAACAACACTTTTGAAATATCTGAGTTTCAGTCTGAGGTTGTAGAAGAATGCTGCTTCAGTTGAAGAGAGTAGCCAGGGATGAACAGAATGATGGCTGAATGGAACTGATGGATCTTTTGATGTAAGGATGCAAGCCCAGCCATCCTGTGGGATGGGGCTAATCAGACGAGAGCCTTAGAAGAAAAAAAATCAAAGGGAATGTTTGACAGAAAATTTGGAGCTCAATGAAAGGCAGTTGCTCCCTTGGTTTAAGTGGGGGAATAAATATGGTTGACAAGGGAAGTGTAGATAACAACAAGTCAAGTGTGGGATTTTTGCTAAAAAGGTGTTTCTCAATGCAGATAGTTGTTCTTAGGAAATCAGCAAGGCCAACAGTTCTGATGTGGGATATTTGCCAGAAAGGCAGGTCCAAATGCACTTAGTAGATCTTGGGAAGTCAGCCAAAGCCTTCTAAACAGCTCAAAGAAAACTTTTGAGTTCAGGTTAGGGTAAGCTGTAGCTTGAACTGCACCAGATGAGGTTGTGAATACTGTGATGATATGGGCTAGTGCCAGCATAGCTCCCTGGAGTTTTGTAAAGAACGATATCCTTTGGATATCACACTGATGTGTACAAAATGCTTGTGTTACAAATGTATTGGAACTATATGACATTTGAACATCAGACTGATTTGTACAGATGCTTATATTACAAATATATTGGAACTGCATGGCATTTGAATACCAAACTGACTTGTACAGATGCTTGTGTTACAAATGTATTAGAACTGTATGGCATTTAAATATCAAAATGTATTTGTAAAGTCACTAGTATTGAAAAACGTATCAAGAGTGGGTCCTGCTGGACAGAGAAGGAAAATGCATGTGAGACTGTATGTGTGTATGTTAGCAAAGGACCCTAGAAGAGCAGAGGTTAACCAGCTAGTTTAAGAAAAATAAGGGAAATGTAAATGAGCTGTTAAACCAGTAAAATGGCATTTCACAGTGATGAATAGGACTGGAGATGGTAGGTCTGGAAGAAGCCCTTATTTATTAGCTTCAGTAAAAAAGGAGGGGAAGTACTGTAAGCGTTTCATGGCTCCAGGCACTGTCATAAACATTTAGATGTATATTGCAGCTGTCTATGCTAAATCCTTGCCTCAGCTTCAAAGGGGGATGCTGTGAGAACCTAGAGTCAGGTGAACAGATGAGGTCATTCTGCCAGCCATCTTAGAAATTATGTTTTAGATATTACAGTGTGAAATCTCTCTGCCTTGAGTATTCTGTCTGGGGCCTGACAACTAGAAGGACCATTCACCACATCAACTGCCTTGCTCTATAAAGTAAGTAGAGAATAGTAATTCTCCTAGATTCAGTCAGGAAAATATAATGAAGCTTAGTACAGATATAGTTTTTCTTTATTTGTGTGAGTCTGTCCGTCAAAGTTATTTTCAATATTTTCTGTGATTTGAACTCTGTGGTTTACTGTAAATATATATTCAGTATTTTCATGCGCTTTTATTATTATTAAATATATTTAAAACGTTTATTGTGGCTCATCCTTTTAGAAAGTATTTAAACTTTGAGAGTGCTTACATTTATTTCGTGACACTGTGTGGACCACTCCTGAAGGTCTAGCTGTCTTGGTCAACTACTACCATTTGTATTAGTATTAATATTGCACAGTAAAATTGGACACCTTTTGTTAAGGGCCTTAGAATAGCTGATTGTGAAGTATCTGGTAGCAGGGATAACTACCTTATACTCTGGGCAGAAGGGGGTACAGAAGGTAAATCTTTGCCAGCCTTTCCCAGGTGTGTGTGTGTATGCGAAAAATCAAATCTCACAGAGTGTGTGTATCAGCTACTTGAAGCTGGGAGACAAAGCACTGGTTTCATAGAGAGGGTGCTAGGGGCATGGCTTGGACACTCTTCTGAGGACTTAACCCTACAGCTGTAGCGATGGGGAGTCTTATTGGGGACCTAGAGTGAGACAGATATAAAGAGATCCAGACCCTGGACTGAGTGCATTCCCTGTGTGCTCTTAAGGGAAATTCTGCTTGATGCAGAGAGGTCTGCATCTGAAAATACTGAGGGTATCCATTTGTATTCCAAGTACATGTCACTATTCAGTGTCAGTGGCAAGGATTCAGATTCCTTGATCACTGGTCTATTGAGGGGTTGTCATAAATACTATTCTCTAGGTCTAGGTTACATAAATTGTAGGGAAATGGATTGTCTAAAAACAGGAGTAGCATGAGGAGCAACATGACTGTGCGACTCTCAGTAGGTTGTATGGATTTAAACATCTCAAAAACTGGTGAGCTGCCAGATGAGGGCTATGTCACTTAATTAAAATATGTATTAGTTGAATATGATTCATTGAACAGTAATCAATGACACTCATTTCAGCGAACCCTGGACTTTTTACCAGGGTTAAGAACCACTCACCCACCAGCACTCCGGAACAGACACAGCACTAAATCAAATCCACCCAAGTGGGGGGCTTTCCACCCCAACCCCCCCCAATGTGGGGGGCAATGCCCACCACACCTTCCAACTATATATACCAACTCTGAGATTGCACTACAGTGGAGAAAAGGGAAAAGTTGCAGTGATGACCAAGTGCTTTTTAAACCTGGGAAAAAGGTCGGGTTCACTGAAATGAATTTCACATTATTAGTGTTTGATAAATACGTATTCAATGAATACATATTTCGATTAAATTATATATACCTGCCAGAGGGTGTACTTTGGATGATTATTTCCTGGATGCAGACCTAATGCAGATAGGCAGACCCACTTTAATCAAAAGGTAAGAAAAGGTACACCATTTAGCAGAATGTGTATCTGGTGTTATGTACTTATGGGAGCATGGGCAAGTGTTTTCCCATAGGAAAGAAGTCAGCAGTACCCATGCATAAAAATAGAAAAGGGTGCTGTAACGATGACCCACCTCAGATGGCTAACAGTAATGTAAATGAACCAAGACATGAGAGGATTCAATGGCCACACACATGAAAAAAGAAGCATTAATCAGAAACGGGAATGATATCTTTCTGTGTTGAAAGAAGGAAAAAAAAAATAACCACTTGAAGTGAGTGTTCAGAGGATTCAGTTGGTTAGAATCTGATTTTTATGCTACTATCTAGATGCCAGAGATGTTTCTGACATAAATAAATTATAAGAAAAAGAGAGCAATACATTTCTTCAGATTAAAATCTAAAGTCAGAATGTAGACTATAACATAAATGGTTCTGAAACAGACAAAACAATGACTATTTATAAAACACTGACAAAAACAAAATATAGTTAGACCAATAATAACCTGTAGAACTAAATGTTTAATATGTTAGAAATTAAAGTGAATTTAATTCAGTCTGGGGAGTGATAGTATTTACACACATTTCCAAGACTTGTGTCAAAGTAAAGGCAGATTGTGTTTATTCTGCTGTCAGAGAACATTGTAAAACATGACAGATCATTCAATTCCTGGAGGTAGTAGAATTTCTGGAACTGAAAAAAGGATGTTTTGGAACGGATACTGGCTTTAGAAATTTGAGCAAACCAGTGCTACCTCTGGTTACAGAGATACTTGACATTGTTACCACTGGCATGAGAGCACTGTGACTAGAACTGAACCTGCAGTACTGAACTGGACTAACTGCCATTCAACTTTGATTGATAACAGCATAAGAATTGTTTTCTGCAATTTTGAAGTAACTGAAAATGGGGATGTTACTGCCACTGCCAAGAGACTGCTGCAAAATTCCTAAGATGATTAGGTCGGCTAAGATATGCTTTTCATGCCACTTCATAGATGCAAGTTGAGGTTCAGTTGTATACTTATAGCTCAGACAATCGAAAAGACACATGTGAAACTTGACTTACAGAATCAAACCATTCCTAACTAGGAATACAAGGCAGGCAATTGACAGAACCCATCTGCTTTCTACCCTGCTATATGCTTCCGTGATTCTCACCAACTCAAAGAAGACAGATTTAGCAAAACTTGAAACATGCTACAATAAAATAGCAACATTCACAACAAATCAAAACATAGGACTCACCACTGCTTAGCCTTAAAACAAATGAACTGGCTAGAATTACCCACTACCTAACCTACACCCAAGTTATCTCTGCACACTGACTGGTACACCAACCAGATAAATCTCCAGCTCTCTAACAGCTGATCCAACGCTACACTAATTCTCGACTTCTCCCCTCCTCAAATAAATCTCTTCTACAGCTCCCCAAATCTAGCAATAGTGCCAGTGACTCTATCTACTCCAACTATATCTCCAAAATTTGGAACAATATCCCTCAGTTTATTATCACTACTACTAATCTCGCTCACTTCAAAAACTTCTTAAGATCTATCTGACTAACAACTGGCTCTGCCCTTGCTCTGGCCCTGGTTAAGCCAATCTTCCTCTTCCTTTGCTACCCATTTTACAGTCCTGCCACATTATCCTCAGCAGATGAATTTTTACATATGTATATTAAAATAAAGTCTACTAATTATTAATTGCTTTTCCCCTATTCCTCTTATCCCACCACCTTCCCCCTCCCCCATAATTAAATATCCATAAACCTACTCTAGCCACTTTCCCCTTCTGCTAATACCCATATCCCTCTTCCTTTCTTCCTACTTAGCTTACCTTACCTTTCTGCTAACTGTATTTTCCTCTCTCCTCTTCCTCCTTCACTAATTTTCTCGGCCCTACACTGCCTCTTTACCTTTGTTCAATGCACGTATACTAAACATTGTTGGTATGCTCTGTACTGTGTTATTTGCATGAAATACTGTATGTATAAAGTTCTTCCCTATTGTTTAATATGAATTTATGACTTGCACTATGTATTGTGATATGAATTGCGTAAAACTCATTGTATATTTCAATGTAAAATTTTGGTTGCTTGCTAATATTTGTCATTGGAGCTTTATTCCCTGGGCCTCCACTGAAAATGGGCTAAGACCCATTTGGACTTTCCAGGTAAACAAATGTTGAATAAATAAAATAAAATAAAATAAATAAATAATTCCAGGAGAAACATTAGGCGCCAATGCAAGCACTGTATGGTCTGCTAGTTCTGTAACATCTGGAACTGATTTCACACAATTGCCCACATAACAAGAGAGAGAGAGAGAGAGGGGCCATTGTTGATAAGCTATATTTTTGAAGGTAAAAATGCATAGAAATGGACTTGGAAAATGAAACCAGCAGACTTCATGTAGCTTTTCATTCTAAATGTTTTTGGTAATGACAAGCTCATGTTCTCAAGCGGTCAGATAATGGGTGAAACAGCTATTGATTATGAACATACAGTTGTCTGTTTTATTTAGTAGAGGACAGCACATGATTAAGGATCTTTTTTATGAGAAGTATTTTGTCAATATGATAAAAAATAGATTGTCAGTCAAATTGCTAATAATCAGTAGTAGCCTCGATTGATGCTCTGATTCAGTGTTATGAATGACTGCGGACAATGCCTCTGAAGTTCAAGAGGCTTATTTTGCAAAGATGTGTCTTTGAACAAGAGTTTGTGCATTCTGGCTTGACTACTCTGTTCCTTTAAAAAAGGAAACATAATAAAACCATTTTAACTGGATATGAATAATTTGGAACATTTTTTTCAAACTTTTATTTTATTATATTTTTCAACATCTGATATGCAGAAATATACAACATGACATTTCTTCATGAACAGATTAACCTTGAACTGACAATTAACAAGATAATGCCTTTTAACTACTAGCCTTGAAATGACGAAGCTCTAGTATCTAAAGAGATTGGTTCATTTATACAATTAAACTGAATGTTTGGAGTAATAAAGGCATACATTTAGAAATGAGTAGTACATAGCAGGATTAATTAACACAAAATATATACAACTATTTTCATATAGTGCTACAATTAATGAAGTTAGTGAGTGGTAACTTCATTATATTTGGAACCTTTATACCCAGACAAAAAGCTGCTTGCAGTATATATATATATATATTTATATATATATATAGATATATATATGTATATATATATATATATATATATATATATATATACACACACACACACACACACACATATATATATATATATATATATATATATATATACATACACACACACACACACACACACACACACACACACACACACACACACACACACACATATATATACATATATGGTTTACCTTTATTTCGTCGAAAGCTCATTTCACTGACAGTCAAATCAGCAGGACCAATTCACTGAAAGTTCATTTCACTGAAACTCCTTTCGTCGACAGTTATATATGGCCTGTTCCCCACTGTAGTGAGATCCTGGAGTTAGAATATATAGTAAAGGGGGGTGTGGGGGGCACAGCCCCTCACATTAGGGTGTGTGGTGGGTGTAGCCCCCCACATATTATAAACGCTTTAAACTATACAGATGGATACTTACAACTGCAATGAATAACTGTTTCCAGAAAATAATATAGAACCAAAGTATGTGGGAGGCTTCGCTCCCCACACCCTCCTTACTATATATTTTAACTCCAGGCTCGCACTACAGTGGGGAACAGGCCATATATAACTGTCGACGAAATGAGTTGTCATTGAAATGAACTTTCAGTGAATTGGTCCTGCTGATTTAACTATATATATATATATATATATATATATATATATATATATATATATATATATCTTGCAATCAGACCTGACAATATGCCCTTACTTAATTCAGGCTACTTTTTGCATACTGTCATACCTCTTAACCTCTTAGCACAAGAAAGCTGGACAAAGCCAAAAATAATTGTGGGACAAAGGCCCACAAAATAGGGAGAATTTTTAAGCATTGCTTTTTAAGCTTAGAAAAGTGCTAGAATAAAATGATTGCGTTATCATACATTTTATGAAGAATATGCTGTGTGAACCTTTAATGCCTGTCATTATTTAATGAATTCAGTCCTCACTGACTTGCCAGAAAACCACAATTTTTATGATGAACAGAACAAAAGTATGAGGCAAAAATATGGATATTCTGAGAAAATATGGAGAGTTGAGAGGTGTACATATTGCATTAGGCATATTTTTAGCTAGCAACAATTTTCCTTGCAGGGGTCTCAAAGGTCTCAAATTCAAATGACCATGAAGGTTAGATGAGGGCTATCCCAGTCAGCCAAAAACAAATTCTCCGAAATAAAAACAAACCAATCAGGGCAGCTATGCATGTAATGCAGTAGCTTCTCTCACTTAGAGTTATGCTGTATTATTGGGCTGTTTGTGGTCCAAGGCATGGGAATTTTACATGGGTTATATAACTTTCTAGAAGTGAGCACTTGGATATTTGTTTAAAATGATATTTAAAAATGCTTAGCAGAGACAAAGATCTGCGATCTTAGTCAGGCATACTTTGTTTTTAAACTTACTAGATTTTAGAGACTATGAAGTTCACCATTAGACAGTACTCCTTCCCTTGATATAAAATGCCTGCAATGCAAGGGCACTTCATTCCCACTTTTAGTAATCTGCATACAAAGTTTCTGCACTTTTCCAGTCTAAAGTCCTAATAAAATATCTATTTTTATAATAGCAGTAACCACTTGTTATTCTGCATGTGCCATAATAATAATGTATCCACCCGAGTATTTTCTTAATGCTGCATCACCTTTTCCATGCAGTATTTTAATGGCTAACTTTTTTAAGAAAGTTACATTTTTATCTCAAATGTATCAATTCGCAAATTTTGCTTTATGAACAATATAGCAGTAGGCACTGTATAGACTTCTCCTCTGATACACTTTCTTCTCCAACACAGTTTCTTGCTATAAAAGTTTTGTATCATATTTCCTTGACTCCAAATTTCTTCTGGCCATGCAATTAAGTTGTATCCTACATGAACTATGGGATTGCTTTCTCACTGTTAATTTTAAAAGATTTACTTGCATTTCTGCTCTTTTGTTTTCTCATAAAATGACTATAGCTAAGTAATTATTCTAGTGTAAATCTTCATTCTACTATGAGTCTTTATTTCCTGTTTTCTTATTTTCCATTTTCATTTGCTGTTTTTTTTTATATTTACCTTCAACCAGTTTCTCCTCTGGATTTAACATGGAGAACTCATCCATTTTTCCCTTTCAATTTCCATTGCTAAATTTGTTTCTAAAAGTAAAGAACACAGGACATGCACTGGGTTTAAAACTCATAAACCACCATTTCAAAACTGCCTATATAGATTTGCCATCATTGGGGGCATTAGATGGTTGGCCCAGAGATCAGATAACTCTATTTTCAATATTTTGGTTTCTAATTTATATGTAAAAAAGGATTCAAATGAGCAAAAGTAAATAAAGGTAAAACATTCAGAAAGTATTGCCTGTAATTTCTACACATAGCTCTCATCCACTTTTATCACACCTTTTTCTGATGTTCCTACTCTCTAGTTCCCTCTTCTTTCTCTTCCTGTAACATATGTTCCTACTCTCTAGTTTCCTCCTCTTTCTCTTCCTGTAACATATGTTCCTACCCTCTAGTTCCCTCCTCTTTCTCTTCCTGTAACATATGTTCCTACTCTCTAGTTTCCTCCATTTTTCTTCCTGTAACATATGTTCCTACCCTCTAGTTCCCTCCTCTTTCTCTTCCTGTAACATATGTTCCTACTCTCTAGTTCCCTCCTCTTTCTCTTCCTGTAACATGTTCCTACTCTCTAGTTCCCTCCTCTTTCTCTTCCTGTAACATATGTTCCTACTCTCTAGTTCCCTCCTCTTTCTCTTCCTGTAAAATATGTTCCTACTCTCTAGTTCCCTCCTCTTTCTCTTCCTGTAACATATGTTCCTACTCTCTAGTTCCCTCCTCTTTCTCTTCCTGTAACATATAATTACTGTCCTTTTTCCTCCTTGCTTCACTTCTGATTTCCCCTTTCATTTCCTGTAATGCAATATTTATCTTATTAAACCCCAAACTTCACTTCTAATCATCTCCTGCTTCCCCCTTACCCTCTGTACCTTTTTTCCTTTTCCCTTAATTGATGACTAGTAGTATGTTAGAATTATTAATAAAGAATCAACAACTTTTCCCTGTAAATGCAAACCAACAAGAGTGTCACTAAACAGTCATGGCTTGTTAGTTTAGGGATATGATTTCCCCACTTTGGGTATGAATGGTCTTGGGTCCAAATCCCAGACAAGCCCATCTTTTAATCTGTTATCACTATTAGCTGTTTTTTATAGATCAGGATTTGAGTCTCTCAGCTTCCATTTGTCTAGTGTGTGACTCTAAGCAAACCACTTAACCAGGCAGTGCTATGGGCAAGTGAGAAATTGAGTCAGGCTCCTCAGTGGCCTTTCAGACCACATGCCTGATAAGTGTCTATGAACATATAATAAAAAAGGCTCCCTACTGAAATGTTGGCACTCGAAATGCTGAGTGCAGGAGATTAGCTAATCTTGAACATTGCTCTTCTCCTTTAAACTCCTTTTTTGGGGGGGCCAAGACCCCTCACATCCCCAGACATATATGCTAACTCTAAGATCGCCATACCTCAGAGAAGAGGGAATAATGGCCATCTCAGACTTACTATATGCAGGTCCGTTTGATCATCCATTCAGTCTCAGTCTTTTGGGACTCACTCTAATGGGTCCCAACATTTCAAGTAGTTACCATAAAAAAAGTTATAATTTATGGTCTGGCATTCAGCACAATTGATTAAGACCTCTGTTTCTTGTAGTCACCAGTTTTATTTCTTCTGTCTGCATTTGCCTGTTGTGTTAGACTCTGAGCAAGTCACCTACCTAAGCAACTGCTCTAAAGCAGATGAGAAACTGGGTCAAGCTCTTTAGTGCTCTTCTGGACCACATGTGTAGCAACTACCTCTGAACCTATATAATGTTCTGTAAGACAACATACCTACTCACTACCTATGAATGTACATGTAATGCATCCACCACTACATAAACTGTGTGTTTAATTTGTTTCATGTTGCATCAGTGTATGTCAATTTTTTTGATAATATCTGTCAATTATCTTAGATTATTTATATATATATATATATATATATATATATATATATATATATATATATATATAATTTATATATATACATGGTTTCACTTCAAAATGTCAAAAACTCATAACATCTAATTTCAAAACAGGAAGACCATAAGATCGAAAATTCAAAACATCTAAAACTCATAACATTGAATCTCACAACATCGAAAATGTATAAAATTGAGTACTGTATCATCAAAGATGTAAATGTTATAGTTTATTCTGTTAATCTGTATATAGTGTTTATTATGCCACTCTGTATGTGTTTTTAGGCCATACAGGTAAGTGATTTAGACATGATGTGTACATTCTTTATGGTGATCGTGATACAGTGGAGTTAGGAAATTAACTTTTTCTCAATGTAGTACAATCTTGGAGTTGGTATACTTCATTTACGGGAGGTGTGGGGACATGCCCCCCTGCAGAAACATAGTAAAAAGTGGGTTTTTCATTTGGTGTTGTTATAGGTGGAGGGGATGTTATTTGCTTTGTAGTTTTCGATGTTGTGAGATTCGATGTTATGAGTTTTAGATGTTTTCAATTTTTGATCTTATGGTCTCACTGTTTTGAAATTAGATGTTATGAGTTTTTGACATTTTGAAGATATATATATAAATCTCGTGTAATGCATGGTGCTGTTCTCCCTGGGACTCTGCTGAAAAGCATCTCTTAGCTTAACCAGACTATAACAGCCAAAGAATGGAAATGGAAGTAAATAAATAAATAAACAAACAATATGTTTTTTTGTATTTCATTCACATTTCATTTTCATTGTATTATATGCTTGTAGTTCAGAATATCAGTTCTAGCATTACCAAAATCCTTCCATCTACACATCTGTTCATTTTCTGTGCTACTTATCAAAGTAGTAGCAGCAAACTGAACAGGGCTTATTAAACTTCTATATCTAGGGCTTATTAAACTTCTATATCTCCAGCAACTGTTCCCATCTCATTCTGTGGGATTCCCAAAGTGCTCCCTTACAAGCTGAGTGATATCATTTTCCATCTGCCTACTTTGTGACTCTGAGCAAGTCACGTAAGTCGACAATGCTCTAGAGCAACTGAAATATTGCTCGGCTCTATAATGGTCTCCTGAACCACATGCTTGGGTCCGCCCTGTAGCTTTATCTCATTGAGCTGTATTTGACATTCTTCCTATGGAATGAAAAGGGCATCCTCACTAGGTACTCAACCCACCTCAACTGACTGCACTCATCTTGGAAGAGCAGTGACTGTTCCCTATGATCTCACCTGATTGCTAAGCTTTCCCCTCTGTTACGGAGAATTATGCCACTATCACTGTAATGAAACTTCAGTTTCACCATTTGTGCACAATTTTATCCTATTTGCCACTACCCAAAGCTCATGACCATCGGTGAGGATGAGGCCATAGCGTGACTAGTAAAATGGCAGCTCTGTCCCATGACTCAGCTCTCACTTCTCAGCTACAGTCCAGTTACCATTGAACCCATCTTCTCTAATTCTCCCTTCTGTTATCACTCATAAACAAGACAGCAAGCTATTTAAATTTATAAACTTGGAGTAGTTAATCCTCTCTTACTGTGGAGAGCTATCCACTCTCTTCCATGTGACAGTCCTGACTTCTGATTTGGAGGTGCTGATTTTCATCCCATCTTCTTCACAGAAAATAGCAAACCCCTCAACTGCATGTAAAACATCACAATAATTTCAGAAGAAAACAATACTGCCTACAAAAAATAACGATGTAACCCTCACATTCCCTAACAGGATGCCCTCCACAGCTTGGCTGTGACTTCAAGTACTTTCCATTAAAGTAACAAGCAAAATGGGCATCTGGACACACTCTTGGTGAGGTCCTATGTATTCAGCTTAATACTAAGAAAGCCTACACAGCCTTCTCTCTGCAAATATAAGAGCCAATGGAATTTAGTAGTGGCCTTGGGACCTCTTAACATTGACTGATAAGACAGCTATATGGCAGTTAGTGCAGAGTAATAAAACTCTGATCTGCTTCCAGTGGTATACAGTTTGATTCCTTCCATGTTCATTTGTCTACTTTAAGCAAGTTGCCTAACCATGCAATGCTCCCAGATCACCCCTGACAAAGGACACTTGTATCCAGTGGGCTTTCCCAGTCAACAGATAGATAAAAAATACCTTCTACAAGGCATGTCAAGACATGTGACCATATTCTTTCTCCCATATGCCTTGTCCAGACCTACACAACATGTATAGACAAAACTAATGAACTCTCACAACCTCTCCATTGTCTACACAAATGTAAAGAGTTGATTCCTTATTCCACAACCAGGACAGAATCTGTATTGTTCCTCCTGAATTACATGCTCACTATTAAATGGTGTCTCCTTTCCAGCACTTTGACATAGACTTTTCTAGAAAGGCTGAGGAATGTAATCCATCTACACAAAGGATGCCCCTTCCTGCCCCCTTTTTGAAAATGAGGACTCCCACTCCAATCGGCCAAAGTCGAAGTACTGTCTGTAAAAGAGCAAATAACTATGAAATCCCAACTACCTCCACTATTTTCAACATTTATGGCTGGGTCTCATTCACTCCCATAGCCTTGCTACCTTAGACTTGCTTAATTCCTTGAATAGCCATATTTACACTGCCTTATCAAGGGATATGTCCACTTAGTTCACAGGTTCCAAGGGAAATTGGTTCCACCTCCTAACAATATTCCTAGTGCAGGTCAGTATTTCTCTAACCCTGCTTAAAGCAGCCTCAGCAGAGTTCTACTTTCTCTTCTGAAGTCAACAGATATTATGCCAGAACCTCTTTGGACCATCTAAACTTATTATCCATGGCCTTGTCAAACTCCTGTAATACCTCAGTGACTGCCACAGCTGCTGTCTTCCTGTCTTGTTGGCAACTAGTTGCCATCTATTAATCAGCTCTGGAGATACGCCTCAATAGCACTGCATAAATAAAACTCTTTATTTAAAATGGGATCCTTTGGTTATCGGGGTGAGAAGCAATGACAAAAGTTTGACTACAGTTCCTTGTCACTGCCTCAGTTCTTGATCTGTCTTTGTTACTGCCTCAAATGTCTCTCTGTTTCTTACATGTTGTGGAATTTACAAGGCGAAGGGGGAAATGGAAATAGGTTGCCTGATTTTTCTTACATATCCTACATACATGGGTTTATATTGAATGAATCGCTGGGCCAGTTTCGGGAGTTTGCCGTTTCCTCCACTGTGGTGCGATCTCAGAGTTGGTATATTTAAATCGGGGATGTGGGGCAAAGCCCCCCACATTATATTCTGTTTTAAGATTTTTTTTTTTGTGGAACAGCGATTTTTTTCCCTGGGAAAAAAATCTCTGCTCCGAATGTTCGGGATTGTAAGCTTTCACTTAAATAGGGTCGATGAATCAGCGTTTGCTTTTTAAGCATTTGCTGATTCAATATAGACCCTACATACATTCACTCACACCTATGGACAATTTAGAAACTCCAGTCCACTTACTGCTTGTCTTTGGAATGTGGGAGGAAAATGGAGCACCCAGAGAAATGTCACATGAACACAGGGATGATATGCAGATGCTGCAGCAAATATGCTCCAGCCAAGAACCAAACTGGAGAACCTTTTAATGTGAGGCAGTAATAGGTTCATAGGAGGTTACTAGTCTAGCAGCCCTAGAACCTTTACGAGCCTAGCCATGTTAATCCCAAGTATCCCCATTTGTTCTTTTTGAGTAGTTCACAGAACAAATTTATGGACAGAGTGGGTCTGTGATCAACACTGTCTACCCTGTCCATGAAGGACATGAGTGCCACTCCAGTGGTGAATTTGTGGTCTCCCTTCCAGTTATCTAGGTTATGATTGAATAGAGTCAGCAAGGAGCTCTGTTTTATGTGAATAGTAAGTCTATTCTTGATAAGTGGCAGCCTCTGGGAGACATGTCTGTCTCTCCTGCATATTCTGCTAATGTCAGAAGCTAGATTGAGATCCCTAGAGTAAGTGACTCTTGTGCCATTTGACTTTTGGATGTGCAGCATTTTCATTGGGGCAGGGTTGGAGATTGCCCTACTAGCCAGGCACAAGTCACCTTTCAGCAGCCTATAAGATACAGAGTAAAGTGACAGGGCTTTCAGCCTGTCCATGTAGGTCATGGCTTGGTGTCCTTGTATTTTCTTAGTGAGAAAACTCTGAGGCCTCTCCAGCTGCTGCAGGTGTCTGGTGAGGTACATGTAAAAGGGTACATTATACTCTATTAGTGGTCTGATGAGGGTCGAGCACAGTGGAGTTATAACATCCTTTGATGTGGATCCTCTGCCATTGATTATGAGGTGCACAACATAGAAGGTTTTCCTTACCACTGTGGAAACTTGGTGGTTAAAGTTCAGATTGCTATCAACCTGTGTTCCCAAGTCTTGGGTGTTGTCAATTTTGTAATTTGTATGGGATTCCATTTTTCCAAAGGGAATAATAATGTATTTTTTTGCATTTAGTTTTAGACCATGGCTTAGGCATAGCCTTTCTTGAAATATGTTGACATCGTCAAGGGACTCAGTGATTGCTCCCAGTTTGCAATCATCATTGAACTTGGTGAGCCAAAGGCCGTCTACTTTGGTCTGGACTTCTGAGAAATAGATGTCAAACAGTAAGGGGTCCAGCACAGACTCCTGTGGTATTCCGTTGGTGACGGGTCTATTGGTGGAGGTGGAGTCACCACTTTTGACAGTGTGTGTTCTGTAGGTGATCTAATTGGCTACCCATCCAGTAAAGTGTGGGTTAAGCCCTATCTGGGAGAGTTTCTCAAGGATGCCAGAGTGGGAATTGTGTAGAAAGCCTTGGAAAGGTCAAAATAGGCTGTGTGCACTGGCTTGCCTACATCCATGGCTTTGGTGACATTCTCAAAGAAGAATAAGCATGATCTAACCTTAACAAAGCCAAACTGGGTTGGGTCCTGCATTTGGAGGTAGCTTATGTCTATGTTGATAAGGGCCATGATAATTCTTTCCATGGCCTTGCATCAGAGGTTGGTTATACTTATGTTCCTGTAGTTCCCAGGGTCAGCTGATGGCCCCCTTAGTGCAGGGGGATTACTGTTGCTGTTCTCCATTTTGCAGGAACATAGCCAGTTCTCAAGCTCTGATTAAAGAGAAGGTCAAGTGGGTCCACTAGGTCTTGTTTTAGATTGTTTAGTAAACAACCTGGGATATTATCTGATCCCACTGAGGCCATATTTTTAGCCTTGGTGAGTGCAGAGATGACTTGTTTTCTAGAGATATTAGGCAGATGTCTGGTATCCGCTATGCTTTGGGATATGGTAGGTGGGGACAGGGGGTGAAGTTTGCATTGAACCTGTCAGTTAGCAGGTTGGCAATATCTTCCAGTGTAGTATGAGTGATACATATAGCTGGGCATTCCCTTTTAGACTTCAGATGTAGTTAAAGAATGCCTTATGATTATCCTTGGCTAGGGATGCAATTTCAGTTTTGTAATTTGCTTTAGAAGACTTTACAAGATTTTTGATTTTCTTGCTAGGCTTAGGAGGGAACTCTTCCTCTACAGAGTGATATCTCTCTTGCTTTGCAGAATGGTTTATTCCTCTTGTTATATAATCTGTTTATACTTGAAGTCCACCACAATAGCTTGCTTTTATGGGAAGACCTGGTTTTGATTTGGTCAGGTACAGTAGAGTTTATGCAGTTGCTTAAGTGCTTGTACAGGGGATTTACGTACACTTCTGCATAGTGATCATTGATGCCTGCGATTATGGGTGGTATGAAGCTTTTTATACCATCACTTAGTAGACTGTAGTTAACTTTGGTGAAGTTTTTTATAATGTTTGTTCCTGTCAGGGTGTCAGTTTCAGTAGTTACTTCAAATGAGCTTGATTGGTGGTCTACCTAACAAGGGAGGGCATGATGCAAGGGGAAGTACAGTGACCCTTGCCCCATGTTGATGAGTACTTTGTCGAGAACATTAGAGCCCCTAGTGGAGGTGCAAACTATCTTTTCCAGAGCATTTGAGTTAACAAAGTCCAGGAACCTCTGGATGAGTATCTTTTTGTTCATGTATGTCCACTAGTCTATGGAAGGATAGTTGAAATCTCCCATGACTAAGGTGTTGGACTGTTTGGTGAGGGATTCCCTTAAATCAAGATAGGCGTTGTGCTTATCCTGGTTCATGGTGGGGGATCTATAGGTAGCAATTATGTGGTATGGTACTTTCCCAATAGTTAATTGGACATGGAGTAGTTCAAGAGAGGCATGCTGTTTGACCAGTCTTGAAGTCTATTGTGTTTTAATGAAGATGGATACACCTCCACCTTTGGTTCCTACATGTTCATTTTGAGGTCTGAACATGTGGAAGGCATTGTAGCCTTGCACAGCCAGGGTGCTCTCAGCAGCCTTGAACCATGTCTTGGTAACTGCATAGGCATCAACATCCTCTAAGGTGAGGAGTGTTCCAGGGAGTGCAGTTTCACGTTTAAACTCCTAGCATTAAGGAGCATAACCCTGAGTTTTGTCTCAATTAGATTTTGTTACATTGGAAAATTTGTTGTTTTTACATTGCCTAAAAACACACTATGGGAGAGGCAAGGGCCTTTGCCAGTATCCAAAAGCCTAGGGGGAAACAGATGCAGACCATCTGTAGCAAAGCAGTGAGGTCTGTCTACCATATCCTCCCAGACTGACAGATACTGTATCCCCCTGGACTGACATCAGATGCTGAGCCAATTGTTGAAGTTAATTATTTTTTGTTTATATTATGGCATCATCCTGGGTGAGGGTAGGATACTGCTTATGGCTAGGGACATACCTGTCTGGGGCACATAATCAGAGAGTTCTATCATGTCTCTCTTCATATAGTCCAGAGAGGTACATCTCAAGTCATTCACTCCAACATGGACTATGACAGAGTCATAATGGTACTTGTTGTTGAGTGACTTGAGTACATGTGTGATTTGTCAGATCCTGGCACCTGATAGGTAGTTGACCATGGCCTTCTCCTTCTCCAGTCTGGTGAGGGGGGCATCTGTGTGCCTCACTATGGAATCACCTATGACCAAGAGATTTGATGTGTTTTGCATTAGGGGTGTATTTATTGAGACACGGGTGCGTGTGTTGATATGTGTAGTGGTTTCTTTTGTTTAGTGGTTTGTGTGGATGCTGTGCATTTGGGAGGTCTCTGTTCTTTTAGTAGGCTTTTAGTGAGTACCTCTCTGTATATGGGTTTATGTGTCATGACCTTATTTTGTGTGAGAGGTGAAGCGTGTATGCTGACAACCTGTTTGATGTCTAGTTTGTTTTTACATGAGATAATTGACTCCAATTCCATAGTGTAATTGCATCTCTCACATGTGTTAGTTTGCTTTAGGAGTAAATGGTTGTCAGTATACATGAAGCAATTGCTACATTGCCTCAAGATACCTACATCAATCAAGCTGGCAGGAAAAGTTATGAGAAACTGCCCATTCATTGTGGCAGGAGTTTTCTGAATTGTGTTATCTGCAAAGGAAGTGGGCTAGGTGGACTTAGTCACAAACAGCAAAACTGAAGCAGTAATTCAAATAAATACAGTTAACAAAGTGCAATGCTGGCTTAAAATATACTTATTTTTCATTTTTTTCAGTGGATGCTGTGATGCTCCTGCCCTGGCCCAGTAATCAAGGAGTCTCAATACTCACCACTAACACCAGTGAGGGCTGTGCACATTGGGAGGATGACAAGTACACACACAGTAAAGTACAATTTCCCTTAAGAGCACACAGAGATCACAGTCAGTCTGGGGCTGTTTTCTCCCTCTCTCTCCAGAACCCCAATAAGACTCCCCACTGGCACAGCTATAAGATCTCAGCTGAGTGGTCAAGCCAAAACCTCCAGCACCCTCTCTGTCCAACCAGTGCTTTGTGTCCCTGCCCAGGTAGCTGACACACACACACACACACACACACACACACACACACACACACACACACACACACACACACACACACACACACACACACACACACACACACACACACACACACACACACACACAAACACACAAACTCACACTTTGAGATTTGATTTATTTGCAAACACACAGACACTCCTGTGGAAGGCTGGCACTGGTTCACTAGCTATGCCCCCTTCTGCCCAGACTATATGGTAGTACCACCTGCCACCAACCACCCTTATTTATCAGCTACTATAAGGCTCTTACCAAAGGGTGACCAATTCCACTGTGTAATGTACTATTATCCAAATGGTAAGTGTGACTAAGACTTGAAGGCTATTTAGGAGTGGCTTGTACAGTATCAGGAAAATACATATGCAAGTACTCTTAGATCTTATATATCTCTCTACACAAACCAGCCACAATTAAAAGGTTTAAATATATTTAATAATAAATAATAAAAACACAAGACAATACTCGTTAGCTCAACACAGTGACAATGAAGTTCACAGTCACAGCAAATGCTTTAAAACAACATTGTAGGACAGTCTCATGTGAATACAGAAAACATCTAACTAATTTTGCTATATTCCTATCTATCTCTAAGAGAAACTATGTTCTAAATAACTTACTTACAGAGCAAGGTAAAGTGCTGGTGATGCTGTTAGATCCAGAACAAAATACAAATTGCACTGAATTTCTGTCTGAGATAATTCTTAAATTAAAAATACATATTACTGCTGAATCATCACAGATTATATCATTATTGCTACCTCTACCTAAGTTCCCAGGCTAGCAGGAACTTAAAATTTAACGTCTCTGTTAAAAATACTTATCTTTTAGAAGCTGACAATTCTGTCTTAGAAGCTTGTCTGAAACTGGAAGTCATAAAACAATTCCCTTGGAAATTATTTATTTATTTATTTCCAGTTTGATTACCGGGGAGGTCCACTGGGCCCTGGGGACCCGTTTTCAGTGGAGGCCCGGGGAGAAAAGCTCCAAAAATACAAATACAAATTACAAATTACAAAATATGAAAAAATATAAGTGATACATTGAGGTGACCAGTTTGTACAATAGGAACATTCATTATTACAAAATAGTCAAATACAACTTCACTAAGGTTATTCTAAAAGGTTATACAATTATAAAGCTGTTCTTATAGAGTAATTTGAGAAAATGCACTATTTAAGCACATGAGCACATTCTAAAAAGGCTATACATTTATAAAGCTATTCTTATAGAGTAATTTGAGAAAATGCATTATATAAGCACATAGAGAAGAGAGTTAAGAAAATCTATTTACAGTATTTTCACAAGGGGGTTCAAAGATAAATAATTGTAGGACATTTTGAGAGCAAGGGTACATTCCATGTGTGATATCAATGTGTTCTTGGATAATTTTTAGGTGGGGTAGACTATAAGCACTGCCTCACCTTTTTACATTCTAGGTAGGATATCGGTGTATTCTTGTATAGTTTTAGGTAGGGTGAAGACAGGAGCATTTCCACTTAGTAGACAAATGTTTGAAAAGCTGAGTTTTGAAATTTTCAGAGTTTGATATTGTTCTTAAAGTGGAAGGGAGAGAGTTCCAAGTCTTGCCAATAGTGAAGGAGAAGAGAAGTTGGCCAGCTGGACTTTTAGGTTTATTGATAGCAATCAGGTTTTGATGTTCAGATCTGAGAGTTCTATTGGGGATGTAGGGTGGAAGGATGTTAGCTAGGGCAGGACAGTTAGATGGCTGAAATATAAGTGTGCGCTGTGGTGAGCTGCAGATAGTTTAGGTAGTTTGGTATTTCTAGCCAATTTAGGGATTGAAGGGAAAGGCAATGATGGGTGGAATTTTTGCAGTTGGAGGCAAGTTTAGAGATTTTATTGTAGCAGCTTTCTAGTTTGGAGGTGATAGAGGATGACAAGTTGGTTAGGAGAGGAGCTCCATATAGTAATGAGGGCAAAAGGTAGGTAGTGGCCAAAGTGCGCCTGGTGGAGTGAGAGAGAAAGCGATTATTCCTATATAGCATGCCTAGTGTTTGGTGGGTTTTCTTAATATTTTGTTGAATGTGTATGTCGAACTTTAGGGATTCATCGACTATAACACCGAGAAGTTTGGCAGAGGGAACCACTTCAATAGTGGAGTTGGAGTTACTAAGGACTTTGAAAGTGTCTTTGTCATAGGAGTAGGTCTTTCTGGGTGAGAAGAATAGAATTTTGGATTTGTTAGTGTTAAGGGAGAGGTGGTTTTGGCGCATCCAGTTTTCAGTGGTTGAGAAGGCAGCTTGGGTTTCGAGAAGCAGTTCAGAGATGTTTGAGGCAGAGCAGACTAAGGGTGAATCGTCTGCATATTGGATAATTTTGGTATCGGGGATAGCAGTGTGAAAGTTATTAATAAAAATATTAAAAAGCATGGGTCCAAGGATGGATCCCTGTGGTACACCTGTTGGTGTAGGTAGGAAGGAGAAGATGGAGTTTTTCCATTTGACTGCCTGAGACCTATCTGATAAGTAGCTAGAGAACCAGGATAGAGAGTTAGGTGAGAGATGCAGGTTTGATAGATGAAGGAGAAGATGTTTATGGGAAACAGTATTGAAAGCTTTAGAGAGATCAAGCAAAACAGTAGAGACCAGGTGACCTGAATCTCGGGCTTGATTGATAGTTTCTAAGAAGGAAAGTAGAGCAGTAGTAGTGCTATGCCCAGAGCGAAAGCCATGTTGAGTTGGTGTAAGAAGATATTTTTGGGTTAGAAAATGCATAAGTTGGAAATGGATACACTTTTTTAAGATTTTAGAGATTGGTGAGAGTAGAGCAATAGGGCGAACATTTGTGATGCTGGTGTTCTTGCCTCCTTTGTGAAGAGGAAGGATGTAAGCTGAACGCCATAGTTTGGGGACGTAAGATTCATTAATAGATCTATTAATAATGATGCTGATTGAGAGTGCTATCCCATCTGTGGCACATTTTAGGAAAGTGGAGGGAATATTATCAGGGGCATTAGAGCAGGGTTTAAGTTTAGACAGAAGTCTTTTTATAAAGTTAGTTGAGACAGGTTTGAGCTCGAACCTGAGGGGAGGGTTATTTTGGAATTAGAGGGGGAAGATAGGAGAACAGATGGGTTATTGCTAGGGAAGGTCTTGGTTAGGTCAGATATTGTTTGTATGAAGAAAGAGTTAAATTCTGAGCATAGTTCTAGGTCAGATTTACTTGGGTCAGGGCAGGGATTATTTTTGGAGCTGGGATTAAGGAGAGAGTTTTTTGAATTCCAGAATTTCTTAGGGTTGTTGTTATTATTAGACTGGAGGTTGGTGTAATAGGATTTTTTGTCCTTGGTAATTAATTGTTTACTTGGTTATGTAGTTGCTTATATTGGAGCAAGGTGTTGGGATGTTTATTGTTTTGGAACAGCTTCCATAGTTTGTCCCTTTGATGCATAATTTGTTTAGTAAATTTAGATAGCCAAGGAGCAGTATTTACTTTTACCCTTTTATTTCTGATAGGGGCAAGAGAGTTAAGTGTATCTAGGAAAACAGAGTTGAAGTGGTTGATAGCAGCATCAAGAGGGAGAGTTTTAAGGTCTTGCCCGTTCATTTGTTTGAATAGGTTTGAGAAGGTTGTGGGGTTAAAGTTACTAAGATTGCGAGTTAGGATGTATTGGTGTTGGTGAGGAGAAGAGTTGGTAGCGCGATGAATAAAGGCTGGGTGGTGGTCACTAATAGTGTCTGGAATTGTTCCAGAATTGGTGATTTTATTTGGATTGGAAACTAGGATCCAGTCACTATAGGATCCTGGGTGGTTAATTTTGTTGGGTCGGGTTATATGGTGTATTGTTTGAGTGAAGTTGTAAAGGTTGATGGCTTGGGAAGGAGACAGAGAGTTAATTTTGTTCCAGTCAGTATTTACATCACCTAAGATGTATGTTTCATAGTTAACTTTAGTAGATGCCCATTGGAGAATGTCTTTGAGGATAGGGATATTGTTCCCAGGGGAGATATATAGGGCAATACTACAGATATTTTTGTGTCTATTTAGTTTCAGTAGCCCAGCTGTAAGTTCAGTATTTTTGAATTGAGGAACTGGAATTTGGAGGGGAATTACAGTTTGTGATTTAGAGTAAACTATGGCAGAGCCACAGCCCTTTTTATAGGTCAGTCATTTCTAATAATATGGTATCCAGGGGGAAGTATCTCTGAATCAGAGATATGGGGTTTAAGCCAAGTCTCAGAAATGGCTAAAATATCTGGTTGGTTATGGGTTAACCAAGCCTGGAAAAGGTGGACTTTGTTATTAAGACTTTGGGAGTTCATGGTGAAGATTTTCAATGTATTTGGAAGGGGAGAGGATGGGGTTGGGTGATTATTGTTAGCAAAAAGAATGGGGCCAGGGTTGGGGTGGATATCTCCAGCTAAGAATATGTTGTTAAATAGAAAAGATTTAAGAGATTTAGGTTTACAGATTGAGAGTTTAGTTGGATGTAAGGTTATTTTGTGGGTAAATGTATTGGCAGTAGTGGAGAAGATTTTATAGTGGAACAGGTAGAGTTGATTGGGCGGGATAAGATAAGAGGAGATATAATGGAAGTGAAAGTAAGAGTTAGGGTGAAGGGAGTTTTCAGTGGATGTTATTTTTGTTGGTGGAATTGGATAAGCAAAGGAAGAGTGTGAGCTGATATAGCATGAAGGAATCAGAAAGAGAAGGAGGAAGCAAGGGACTATGAGCTGCTGGAGGATTGAGGAAACCATGATTATGCAAAGGCGGAGGAGAGATAGGAATGTCTGTTGAAGCAGAGAGTATATTTGAAGATGAAAAATGAAATTGGAGAGAGAAGTGGTTTGTCTGAAATTATATGAAGGAGGCAGTAATATAGTAGTAAGGGATGTGGGGAATAGGAATACTGAGAAAGAGGTGATAGAGGAGATATTTGAGAGGAGAGGGAGGAGATTGGGTAGAAGGAGTGAATAGGAGAGGCTGAAGTTAGGTAAATTAGAGTGGGTGGATTAAGAGCAGTTGTAAGGCGGGAAGAAGAGCTATTGGATAATTGGAATAAGTGGGAGGAGAGATGGAGGAATAAATGTAGGAGTGCTGGGGGCAGGTGGAATTTGGGGGCAGGGTAGGGGAGTGAAGTGAGCCCGCAGGGTGAACGGAATGGGTTCAGACAAGTAAGGAGGAGAGAGTCTGAGAGAACAATCAGTGAGCTGCAGGCTACTGCAATTCACCTTACTGGTAAGTAAGGGTGAGTGTAGGGTGAGATAATCTGAAGTGGTGAAGAAGAGGGGTAGCAAAGGGCAGAAAGTAGAGGATTGCAGCAAGTAGACTACAAGGTATATAGGCAGTCTAGTACAACAGAGCTGTACTTGGGAAATATTGCAGGGAGACAAAGAAGGGTGAAAGTATAAAGCAGGACTAGTAGAGGGAGCTAGCCTGGTAGGAAAAAAGAAGTGTGTTGGAGCTATGCTGGGGTGAGGGAGAGACTGAGATCAGAGATAGCTCTTATAGAGGGAGAGGAGGGGCACTTTACAGTTATAGGTGGGTAAGCAAGTCCAAGAGAATGAGTTATGCAGGGTTAAGGAGGGGTATGGCTGCTGGGTAACCTGGCTAGGTAGCAGACTTTTAATACATATTGCGAAAAATCTGTAATTACCTCTGTTTCCAGACAATAGAAAGAAGCCCCTAGCCTGGACATCCTGTCTTTTTGCTGAGATAAATAACTGTATAACACATTGTAAAACTCTTTACTTATCAACTTATTTTCTTAGAGTTTTTCAAGTTAACTATGTCTATTCCAACTTCTACTATGAAAATATACATTGGCATTGGCATATAGTTTATACACATTTCTGCTCTTTTCCAGCAGGGTGCACTGTGGTTAAATTTTTTGAAACTCAGCACATGCATGTGTAAAACAAGCATACAAATCATATTAATATTTACAAATGACATAGGATTATTTCTAACATTTTATATAGCTGGGCTAGCAGCCTTCACAATCTCCCCACTCCCGAACTCAAGCTAGTTTTTCAAATGACCCTTGAGAAACATTGCTTGAGAGGGTTGAGCCTATCTGGGAATACCTTACCCCATTCCCTGTCTTGAGAGCCCATCTGCATTGGCATTGCTAACCCCACTGTGGTGCTGCACTGTCATATCATATGCTTGCAACCCTAGGCTCCACCTTAGCAACTTGGCATTTTGCTGGCTGGCTTAATGTAACCATGTTAGAGGATTATGATCTGTAACTACAGTGAATTTTCTTCCATACAGATAAGGCTGAAGTTTCAGCAGTGCCCACACTATGGCTAGAAATTCATTTTCTACAACTGCATATCATTCCTCCCTGGGTTGGAGCCTACGACTGAGATAAACCATTGGGTGCTCTTCTCCCTCTGAAGAAATCTGGCTAAGTGCAGCCCCCACCCCATGGTTTGAAGCATCTACCTGCACGACAAATGATTTGCTGGAATCTGGACTGGCTAACACAGGGAGTCCTCCCAAAGCTCCTTTAAGCTTCTGGAATGCCTACTCACATGCTGGGGTCCACACTACCTTATATGGCCTGTTTTTCCTTGTCAGGTCTGTGAGGGGAGCAGCTATGATACTATAACTGGGGATGAACTTTCTGTAGTACCCTGCTGTCCATAAACATGCCCTCACCTGCTTTTTGGTAACAGGTGCAGGCCATGTCTGAATAGCTTCCATTTTGGCAGGTTCTGGCCTGATCTTACCACTCTCCACTATATGTCCTAGGTAGGAGAACGTTGCCATACCCACTTGACATTTGCTAGGCTTAATGGTCAACCCTGCCCTCTGTAGTCTACCCAGCACCTCACTGACATGCTGAAGGTGCTGTTGCCAGGAATGGCTGTAGAATTCAATATCAACTAGGTAAGCAAGGGCAAAATCTCCTGCTCCTGCTAAGATATGATGTACCAGCCTCTGGAAAGTTGTTGGGGCATTTTTCATCCCAAAGGGCATCTTTGTGAATTGATACAAGCCAAAAGGAGTCACAAAGGCTGACCTCTCTCTAGCACTGGAAGTCAAGGGCACCTGCAAGTAACCCTTGGTAAGATGAATGGTGGTAAGATACTTAGCCCCACCCAGCTGCTCTAGGGCTTCTTCTGTCCTAGGCATGGGATAACCATCTGACATTGTGTGACTACTTAATTTCTTGTAGTCTACACACCACCTGGTGCTGCCATCCTTCTTTGGCACCAGCACCACTGGGGAGGCCCATGGACTGCTGGACTGTTGAATTACCCCTAGTTCCAACATTTTGTGTATCTCCTCCCTCAGAGTCTGTTTGACTTTCTCAGGTACCCTATAAGGGGCCTGCCTAATAGACCTTTGGGGTCCTTTATCCACATGGTGCTTCACCAGGTGGATGCACGCTGGTTTCCCAGTGAACATGTCCCCAAACTCCTGTAACAGTACTCGGATTTCTTTAACCTGGGTAGGAGATAGCTGCTGGGGCATTGCTACCCCTTCCACTGAGCTGTCAGTCTGAGCCTCACTGAGGAGATCAGTCACCAAATCTCTCTCAGACTCCTCCTGAAATCCACTGCAAATATTCAGCATAAGGGCTTTCCAATCATGGTAAGGTTTTATCATGTTAACATGGTACAACTTGTGCCCCTGCCTCCTGCCTAGCAGTTTTACCGCGTTTATATCACGTTATCGAAAGATGAAAATAGCAAACACTATTTCATCGGCCCCAAAACATCTAAACATGAAAATATCGAACATTCAGAACAGCAAATTTTTTCCCATGGAAAAAATTTGCTGCTCCGAAACACATACACACAACACAAGCACATCAAACAAACAGCAACCACACACATACACTTAAATTCCTATATCTAACGCTACACTAAACTAAACATACACTACTACCTACCCACTTACCTTAACCCAAACCCTAACCCTAAGGTCTGTTACTATTGCACACTCAGCTAACCTGCGCCCTAACCCTAACTCACTTAACCCACCCCTACCCATAATGTACAAACAACTGCACACTTACCTGAATCCAACGCCTAACTTTTCACCACAGCGCTAAGATTAGACAAGCCACAGAAATGACCAACTGAATTCTTTCCCGAGGAAAGAATTCGCTGTTCTGCAGCTTCTCTATTCTTAGTGTTCGCTGAATAGTGTTCGATATCAGAACATTCAAAGTTTTAATGTTTCAATATTCTGATATAGACCCATTCTACCATGTAGTTAACATCACTGATCTTCCTTACCACCTTGTAGGGCCCCTCCCAAGCTGCCTGCAGCTTGTTTAGTCTGACAGGAATGAGAACCATTAGCTGCTGCCCTACAGCATACTCTCTAGCTCAAGCATTCCTGTCATACCAGACCTTTTTCTGCTGTTGGGCTTCTGCCAAGTTCTCCTGGGCCAAGCCCATGAGTTCCCTGAGCCTTGTCCTGAGGTTTAGGACATATGCCACAATAGACTCCTTGTGGGATTCACACTCACTCTCCCACTCATCTCGCATTAAGTCTAGAGGTCCCCTCACCCTATGCCCCCTACAGCAACCAAAGGGTGAAAACCTGTGGATTCCAGGGAAACCTGTCTGTAAGCAAACAACAAATGGTGCAAATATTTGTCCCATTCCCTCTTAAACCAGTCTGCAAATGCCTGTAGCATGGTCTTGAGTGTAGAGTTTAACCTCTCAACAAGACCATTAGTCTAGAGATGGTAGGGGTGGTCTTTAGGTGCTTCACCCGGCAGTACTTCACAGACAAGCCAACAGCTCTGATATGACATTTGCACCTCTGTCAGTCAGTATTTCTTCTGGGAAACCTAGTCTGCTGAAAATATCTAACAAAGCATTTGCCACCTTTTCTGCCTCAGTGAAGGACAGAGCCACTGCCTCAGGGTATCTCATAGTGTAATCTACTACCACTAGGATATACTTTTTCCCCTGTGGAACTTGGGGTACTCAGAGGCCCCACAATATCCATAGCTACCCTCTGAAATGGCTCCTCAATCACAGGCAAAGGTATCAAAGGAGCTTTCACCTTGTCTCCTGCCTTGCCTACCTTTTGGCACTGCTCACAGGTCCTGCAGTACCCTGTTACATCTCTGGAAATCCTAGGCCAATAAAAGTTCTGCATAATACGTCTCTTTGTACATTTTATGCCCATATGACCTTCAAAGGGAGTATCATGGGCTGTGGCTAGAAGTGCCAGATGGTAGGCTCTAGGCACTACCAACTGCTGTATTCTCTCACCCTCTAGCCCTTCCTCAGGGGTTGACTCTCTATACAGTAATCCTTAGTCCCAGTATACAGTTCCCCTCTTCCCTTGAGAATCAGGTCCCTCACTAGCTACCTCTCTCAGGTCTTGTAATGTAGGGTCTGAGAGCTGAGCCTGTCTCAACTCTCTGCAGATGCACTCCAGATCTCTGGCTAAAGTTGTCAAACTTTGAGCAGCTCTGGTAAACTGAGTGCAAACCCGCACAAACACAAGGGTTATATACATACAAATGTAAACAGTTTTAACACAACCAGTGGGAAAGCCCCAAACTGAATTTTTCTTCAGTAATCCCCAACTCAGATGGGTTCTGAGCTACACACATTAGCCACAAAAGTGCTGAGAGGCCCATTTAATGTAAGCCAATTTAAGGGGACAGTGATACCAAAAAGTCTAGATTCAGTAGGTGTGAATCTAGCCTATGCTATGTAAAGCAAAGAAACACAATTTCTAGATGGAAAGGAGTAAGGAAAAGTCACTTAAAGGTCAAAGAGCGCGCATTTAGTAGCATACTGTTAGATGACCTACAGTGGTACCACCCTCTGTATAAATTGGCAGCTCTTTGAGCAGCTGTGAACAGTGGGAGACTATGGAGAACATTTCCTATAGAAGATGCTAAACTGGAGAGGTTTGCTTATATGCAGTTATGGGGAACCGTGTTTGCACATTGCTTTTATACCAGTAGGATGAAAGACTATATTATAAAGTTAAACTTCTACGTTTTGTATTGCTCTAACTGTTTCAGTGATATTTAGCAATTCTGTGCTGCATTTATTTATTTATTTTGTTGAAATTATCGCTGTTTTTCAGCCTGCACTTATTAACAAAACTCCATCTATTTGTTACTGTACTGCTCTTAGGTTGTTTTAATAAGATTCTGATATTTCCTAACCTCCTCTGATACTGCAAAAGCTGTTCTGAGTTTGCCAAAGTTATCCTGACTCTGCCAAAATATTTCTAGGTCTTGCAATGTTTTTGTCTGTTGTGAACATTTCGCAGGGTTAGTGAACTTAATTTCCAAGGATTCCTGATATAGAAGAAATTCTTACTTTTTTTGTAAAGTACTTGTTACTGCACTTAAGCTCAAAGCCAGTTTATTTTACATTGGGAGGGTTGTTTTGCACTCAGGTGGGAGCAGAGAGCTAAATTCAACCCATCCAAGGTGGGAACTACTGGTCAATAGCTTATTGTGTTTTTATCTGACTGCCCTAAGGGTTTAACTTTCATCCTGCTGGTATAAAAGAATAACATTTTATTGGGATTGTGCTCATTTACTCAGAACTTCCTTGTGCCTAGTCTGGACACTGGTGACTGTAAGACTTGGATTGCTTCAAAAACCATCTGGACCTACAAAGCTGATATAAGTACATTTTTTGCACTTGGTCTAAATGTTTCAGGGATATTTAACACTTCTGTGCTGCATTCATTTATTTGGTTGAATGTATCACTGTTTTTCAGGTTGCACTTGTTAAAGAAACTCAATCTGTTTGTTAGTATACAGGTCTTAGGTTGTTTTAATAGTATTCTGATATTTCCTAACCTCCACTGATACTGCAAAAGCTATTCTATGTTTGCTAAAGTTTTCCTGCGTCTGCCAAAATAACCAACCAAATAAATAAATGCAGCACAGAAGTGTTAGACATCACTGAAGCAGTTAGAGCAAGTGTAGAAAATATATCAGCTTTGTAGGTCCAGATGGTTTTAGAAGCAGTCCAAGTCTTGCAGTCACAGGTATCCAAGCAAGGAACAAGAAAGCTCTGAATAATGAGCTACCTAGTGGACCATATGCAGTATACACACACACACACACACACACACACACACACACACACACACACACACACACACACACACACACACACACACACACACACACACACACACACATACGTGTGTGTGTGTGTGTGTCTGTGCATCTGTATCTGCCTGTGGTTTGTTTGGCATTTTTGGTTTGACTCCCTTCTATCTACAGATTTCTATTACTTCTTTAAAAAACTCTCAGTATCCATGTCTCTCTTTCTTTCAGTGAATTACTAGATTCCTCGACAGCTTTGCTTTCCTTACACATTCTTTTTGACATTTAAGGTACATAGTTTGCAACTAGTTTTAGCAGTCCTAGATTTAGAACTTTTCCACTGGGATTTTATTTCCGCTGCACCTCAGAGTTATGTTAGCAAGGGTCCCTTTTTCCATTAAGATTTATTTTAGTAGCAGGCCAATTTTCCATTATTACCTTTTTCACAATTGCAAGTACTTTTAGAAGGTCCTGCCAAGGCTGCTATCAAGTCAGACATCCTTGTATTGTAAACATCCTTCTAAGATACCTTTTTTTTCTGAGTAATTTTATCTATAAACAATTTCCAAATTTTTCAGTTAGTGTACATCAGTTATTTCCTCTACTATTTTCTGTCTGCCTCACTGCTTTGCTACATTCAAAAAGGAATGGCTTGGTGACACCATAAAGAGCACCATATATTATTACAGTTTTCACTCACATGGCCCATCAGTATTACAAATTAAAAATTTAACATTACTGTTCTCTCTGTGCACAGCATGTAGATTTTTTTTGTTTTTGCTCTCTTTGCCCTTGCTGTGTATCAGCCTTCAGACCTCCTTCCTCAACAATCAGCCCATCTGTTCCCTATCACTGGGGAGAGGGTCAAATGGGAGCCACCATCATTCTGACAGCCATCAGGGATGGTGTGAGTGTTTTCTTGTTTCGTCCATGGCTCTTCTAACATGGACCAAGTGATGTAACATATTAAGCATGCAACAGACTGACAGTGGAGGACATAAGAGCTACCAGCTCTAAACAACTCGCAGAATGTCCAGATTTTTGCCTCATATTTTTGTTCTGTTCCTCATAAAATTTGTGATTTTCTGACAAATCACTGAGGACTGAAGTCACTAAATAATGATGTACATTTGAGTTTCAGACTAAATATCGTTCAGAAAAAGCATGCGAACACAAAACCTATTATTATACAACTTTCTAAGTTTATATGAGCAATATTTGGGATTTTGTCCCCCCAGCATTTTAGGCTTTGTCCAGATTTCTTGTGCTAAGAGGTTGAGAGCTATGCTTCCCCTCCCTCTGAAGCATGAGCAGTAATCTCATCTGTCTGCACCGGGGGATTAACACTGCCCAGTATGCCCCCAAGTGCATGCAGGCCCTCTCTTCTTACTCTTGCTATACTGCTTTGGTTGCAGTTTTTTTTATAACCAGTCAATGGACTTCACTAAAGGACATAACATTAAAAACATTCTTCTCATCTCTGTTAAAATATTTAAAAGTCTATAAATTCTCAGAGAAATTTAGAAAACACTTTCATAAGTTCATAGGTTCATGAGTTTATACGAAGTCAGAAATATGTCAACCATTTTAGGCTTAACCATGAATTCCATAGAAGAACCCTTGAGGATAAACAAATAGTGCAGAAGATGATGGTAGAAAGTAAAGTTAATCTGGGAGATATAGACAAAATATTTAAAGGTTGGATTATGCTGGAAGTAAGGGAAATAGACAGAAGAGGGAGAAAAGGGAAGCAAAGAGAAACAGAGATGGAAATGGATGACTGAAATGTGATAATTTTTAAATTAGCATAGTTAGAGGTTTGTAGCCAGTGCCTCTAGGGATGAATTTAGAGGATCTCATCCAGGGATAAGTTTAGTGGATCTCATACATTCATTTAATTGATATTTAAATGTATTTATTTAACATTTGTTTACCAGGAAAGTCCAACTGGACCCAGGTCCATTTTCAGCAGAGGCCCAGGGAGAAAAGCTCCAACAATATGAAACACAACGAAACATTATACCGCAAGAAAATTACAGAGTACAGGTCAACAATGAAACTACACATTGCAAAATATAAATAACTAAAAGAGATGACACCTTAGCAATTTTAGCAAAATGTGTACATCGAAGAGTATACAGTATTATACAAACTAGACTAGCATATATATTAGAAAGCACAATATGATATTTCTGAGGAAGACTTGAAATGATTTGAGGTAATAGAGTAAGTACATATAGGGAAGGAGGAAGGCATAATAGGATAGTACTGTAACATGTAGATCTAAAGAAAGTCAGAGGGTGAGCATAAAAAGTGGAGAATATAGAATTAAGCAGCTGGGTAGCAAGAGCAAAGCCAGGACTTTTCTAAGTGAGTAAACAGAAGCTTTTTAAATTGTACTATGGTGCAGATGGAAGTGATGGAAGTGGGTAGTTTATTCCATATTTTAGGTTGTACTTTGGTGCAGATGGAAGTGATGGAAGTGGGTAGTTTATTCCATATTTTAGGTTGTACTATGGTGCAGATGGAAGTGATGGAAGTGGGTAGGTTATTCCATATTTTAGGTTGTACTATGGTGCAGATGGAAGTGATGGAAGTGGGTAGGTTATTCCATATTTTAGGTTGTACTATGGTGCAGATGGAAGTGATGGAAGTGGGTAGTTTATTCCATATTTTAGGTTGTACTATGGTGCAGATGGAAGTGATGGAAGTGGGTAGTTTATTCCATATTTTAGGTTGTACTATGGTGCAGATGGAAGTGATGGAAGTGGGTAGTTTATTCCATATTTTAGGTTGTACTATGGTGCAGATGGAAGTGATGGAAGTGGGTAGGTTATTCCATATTTTAGGTTGTACTATGGTGCAGATGGAAGTGATGGAAGTGGGTAGGTTATTCCATATTTTAGGTTGTACTATGGTGCAGATGGAAGTGATGGAAGTGGGTAGGTTATTCTGTATTTTAGGTTGTACTATGGTGCAGATGGAAGTGATGGAAGTGGGTAGTTTATTCCATATTTTAGGTTGTACTATGGTGCAGATGGAAGTGATGGAAGTGGGTAGTTTATTCCATATTTTAGGTTGTACTATGGTGCAGATGGAAGTGATGGAAGTGGGTAGGTTATTCCATATTTTAGGTTGTACTATGGTGCAGATGGAAGTGATGGAAGTGGGTAGGTTATTCCATATTTTAGGTTGTACTATGGTGCAGATGGAAGTGATGGAAGTGGGTAGGTTATTCCATATTTTAGGTTGTACTATGGTGCAGATGGAAGTGATGGAAGTGGGTAGTTTATTCCATATTTTAGGTTGTACTATGGTGCAGATGGAAGTGATGGAAGTGGGTAGTTTATTCCATATTTTAGGTTGTACTATGGTGCAGATGGAAGTGATGGAAGTGGGTAGTTTATTCCATATTTTAGGTTGTACTATGGTGCAGATGGAAGTGATGGAAGTGGGTAGGTTATTCCATATTTTAGGTTGTACTATGGTGCAGATGGAAGTGATGGAAGTGGGTAGTTTATTCCATATTTTAGGTTGTACTATGGTGCAGATGGAAGTGATGGAAGTGGGTAGTTTATTCCATATTTTAGGTTGTACTATGGTGCAGATGGAAGTGATGGAAGTGGGTAGTTTATTCCATATTTTAGGTTGTACTATGGTGCAGATGGAAGTGATGGAAGTGGGTAGTTTATTCCATATTTTAGGTTGTACTATGGTGCAGATGGAAGTGATGGAAGTGGGTAGTTTATTCCATATTTTAGGTTGTACTATGGTGCAGATGGAAGTGATGGAAGTGGGTAGTTTATTCCATATTTTAGGTTGTACTATGGTGCAGATGGAAGTGATGGAAGTGGGTAGTTTATTCCATATTTTAGGTTGTACTATGGTGCAGATGGAAGTGATGGAAGTGGGTAGTTTATTCCATATTTTAGGTTGTACTATGGTGCAGATGGAAGTGATGGAAGTGGGTAGTTTATTCCATATTTTAGGTTGTACTATGGTGCAGATGGAAGTGATGGAAGTGGGTAGTTTATTCCATATTTTAGGTTGTACTATGGTGCAGATGGAAGTGATGGAAGTGGGTAGGTTATTCCATATTTTAGGTTGTACTATGGTGCAGATGGAAGTGATGGAAGTGGGTAGTTTATTCCATATTTTAGGTTGTACTATGGTGCAGATGGAAGTGATGGAAGTGGGTAGTTTATTCCATATTTTAGGTTGTACTATGGTGCAGATGGAAGTGATGGAAGTGGGTAGTTTATTCCATATTTTAGGTTGTACTATGGTGCAGATGGAAGTGATGGAAGTGGGTAGTTTATTCCATATTTTAGGTTGTACTATGGTGCAGATGGAAGTGATGGAAGTGGGTAGTTTATTCCATATTTTAGGTTGTACTATGGTGCAGATGGAAGTGATGGAAGTGGGTAGGTTATTCCATATTTTAGGTTGTACTATGGTGCAGATGGAAGTGATGGAAGTGGGTAGTTTATTCCATATTTTAGGTTGTACTATGGTGCAGATGGAAGTGATGGAAGTGGGTAGGTTATTCCATATTTTAGGTTGTACTATGGTGCAGATGGAAGTGATGGAAGTGGGTAGGTTATTCCATATTTTAGGTTGTACTATGGTGCAGATGGAAGTGATGGAAGTGGGTAGTTTATTCCATATTTTAGGTTGTACTATGGTGCAGATGGAAGTGATGGAAGTGGGTAGGTTATTCCATATTTTAGGTTGTACTATGGTGCAGATGGAAGTGATGGAAGTGGGTAGGTTATTCCATATTTTAGGTTGTACTATGGTGCAGATGGAAGTGATGGAAGTGGGTAGTTTATTCCATATTTTAGGTTGTACTATGGTGCAGATGGAAGTGATGGAAGTGGGTAGTTTATTCCATATTTTAGGTTGTACTATGGTGCAGATGGAAGTGATGGAAGTGGGTAGGTTATTCCATATTTTAGGTTGTACTATGGTGCAGATGGAAGTGATGGAAGTGGGTAGGTTATTCCATATTTTAGGTTGTACTATGGTGCAGATGGAAGTGATGGAAGTGGGTAGTTTATTCCATATTTTAGGTTGTACTATGGTGCAGATGGAAGTGATGGAAGTGGGTAGTTTATTCCATATTTTAGGTTGTACTATGGTGCAGATGGAAGTGATGGAAGTGGGTAGTTTATTCCATATTTTAGGTTGTACTATGGTGCAGATGGAAGTGATGGAAGTGGGTAGTTTATTCCATATTTTAGGTTGTACTATGGTGCAGATGGAAGTGATGGAAGTGGGTAGTTTATTCCATATTTTAGGTTGTACTATGGTGCAGATGGAAGTGATGGAAGTGGGTAGTTTATTCCATATTTTAGGTTGTACTATGGTGCAGATGGAAGTGATGGAAGTGGGTAGGTTATTCCATATTTTAGGTTGTACTATGGTGCAGATGGAAGTGATGGAAGTGGGTAGGTTATTCCATATTTTAGGTTGTACTATGGTGCAGATGGAAGTGATGGAAGTGGGTAGGTTATTCCATATTTTAGGTTGTACTATGGTGCAGATGGAAGTGATGGAAGTGGGTAGTTTATTCCATATTTTAGGTTGTACTATGGTGCAGATGGAAGTGATGGAAGTGGGTAGTTTATTCCATATTTTAGGTTGTACTATGGTGCAGATGGAAGTGATGGAAGTGGGTAGTTTATTCCATATTTTAGGTTGTACTATGGTGCAGATGGAAGTGATGGAAGTGGGTAGGTTATTCCATATTTTAGGTTGTACTATGGTGCAGATGGAAGTGATGGAAGTGGGTAGTTTATTCCATATTTTAGGTTGTACTATGGTGCAGATGGAAGTGATGGAAGTGGGTAGTTTATTCCATATTTTAGGTTGTACTATGGTGCAGATGGAAGTGATGGAAGTGGGTAGTTTATTCCATATTTTAGGTTGTACTATGGTGCAGATGGAAGTGATGGAAGTGGGTAGTTTATTCCATATTTTAGGTTGTACTATGGTGCAGATGGAAGTGATGGAAGTGGGTAGGTTATTCCATATTTTAGGTTGTACTATGGTGCAGATGGAAGTGATGGAAGTGGGTAGTTTATTCCATATTTTAGGTTGTACTATGGTGCAGATGGAAGTGATGGAAGTGGGTAGTTTATTCCATATTTTAGGTTGTACTATGGTGCAGATGGAAGTGATGGAAGTGGGTAGGTTATTCCATATTTTAGGTTGTACTATGGTGCAGATGGAAGTGATGGAAGTGGGTAGGTTATTCCATATTTTAGGTTGTACTATGGTGCAGATGGAAGTGATGGAAGTGGGTAGTTTATTCCATATTTTAGGTTGTACTATGGTGCAGATGGAAGTGATGGAAGTGGGTAGGTTATTCCATATTTTAGGTTGTACTATGGTGCAGATGGAAGTGATGGAAGTGGGTAGGTTATTCCATATTTTAGGTTGTACTATGGTGCAGATGGAAGTGATGGAAGTGGGTAGGTTATTCCATATTTTAGGTTGTACTATGGTGCAGATGGAAGTGATGGAAGTGGGTAGTTTATTCCATATTTTAGGTTGTACTATGGTGCAGATGGAAGTGATGGAAGTGGGTAGGTTATTCCATATTTTAGGTTGTACTATGGTGCAGATGGAAGTGATGGAAGTGGGTAGTTTATTCCATATTTTAGGTTGTACTATGGTGCAGATGGAAGTGATGGAAGTGGGTAGGTTATTCCATATTTTAGGTTGTACTATGGTGCAGATGGAAGTGATGGAAGTGGGTAGTTTATTCCATATTTTAGGTTGTACTATGGTGCAGATGGAAGTGATGGAAGTGGGTAGTTTATTCCATATTTTAGGTTGTACTATGGTGCAGATGGAAGTGATGGAAGTGGGTAGGTTATTCCATATTTTAGGTTGTACTATGGTGCAGATGGAAGTGATGGAAGTGGGTAGTTTATTCCATATTTTAGGTTGTACTATGGTGCAGATGGAAGTGATGGAAGTGGGTAGTTTATTCCATATTTTAGGTTGTACTATGGTGCAGATGGAAGTGATGGAAGTGGGTAGTTTATTCCATATTTTAGGTTGTACTATGGTGCAGATGGAAGTGATGGAAGTGGGTAGGTTATTCCATATTTTAGGTTGTACTATGGTGCAGATGGAAGTGATGGAAGTGGGTAGGTTATTCCATATTTTAGGTTGTACTATGGTGCAGATGGAAGTGATGGAAGTGGGTAGGTTATTCCATATTTTAGGTTGTACTATGGTGCAGATGGAAGTGATGGAAGTGGGTAGTTTATTCCATATTTTAGGTTGTACTATGGTGCAGATGGAAGTGATGGAAGTGGGTAGTTTATTCCATATTTTAGGTTGTACTATGGTGCAGATGGAAGTGATGGAAGTGGGTAGGTTATTCCATATTTTAGGTTGTACTATGGTGCAGATGGAAGTGATGGAAGTGGGTAGGTTATTCCATATTTTAGGTTGTACTATGGTGCAGATGGAAGTGATGGAAGTGGGTAGTTTATTCCATATTTTAGGTTGTACTATGGTGCAGATGGAAGTGATGGAAGTGGGTAGTTTATTCCATATTTTAGGTTGTACTATGGTGCAGATGGAAGTGATGGAAGTGGGTAGGTTATTCCATATTTTAGGTTGTACTATGGTGCAGATGGAAGTGATGGAAGTGGGTAGTTTATTCCATATTTTAGGTTGTACTATGGTGCAGATGGAAGTGATGGAAGTGGGTAGTTTATTCCATATTTTAGGTTGTACTATGGTGCAGATGGAAGTGATGGAAGTGGGTAGGTTATTCCATATTTTAGGTTGTACTATGGTGCAGATGGAAGTGATGGAAGTGGGTAGTTTATTCCATATTTTAGGTTGTACTATGGTGCAGATGGAAGTGATGGAAGTGGGTAGGTTATTCCATATTTTAGGTTGTACTATGGTGCAGATGGAAGTGATGGAAGTGGGTAGTTTATTCCATATTTTAGGTTGTACTATGGTGCAGATGGAAGTGATGGAAGTGGGTAGTTTATTCCATATTTTAGGTTGTACTATGGTGCAGATGGAAGTGATGGAAGTGGGTAGGTTATTCCATATTTTAGGTTGTACTATGGTGCAGATGGAAGTGATGGAAGTGGGTAGTTTATTCCATATTTTAGGTTGTACTATGGTGCAGATGGAAGTGATGGAAGTGGGTAGTTTATTCCATATTTTAGGTTGTACTATGGTGCAGATGGAAGTGATGGAAGTGGGTAGGTTATTCCATATTTTAGGTTGTACTATGGTGCAGATGGAAGTGATGGAAGTGGGTAGGTTATTCCATATTTTAGGTTGTACTATGGTGCAGATGGAAGTGATGGAAGTGGGTAGGTTATTCCATATTTTAGGTTGTACTATGGTGCAGATGGAAGTGATGGAAGTGGGTAGTTTATTCCATATTTTAGGTTGTACTATGGTGCAGATGGAAGTGATGGAAGTGGGTAGGTTATTCCATATTTTAGGTTGTACTATGGTGCAGATGGAAGTGATGGAAGTGGGTAGGTTATTCCATATTTTAGGTTGTACTATGGTGCAGATGGAAGTGATGGAAGTGGGTAGTTTATTCCATATTTTAGGTTGTACTATGGTGCAGATGGAAGTGATGGAAGTGGGTAGTTTATTCCATATTTTAGGTTGTACTATGGTGCAGATGGAAGTGATGGAAGTGGGTAGTTTATTCCATATTTTAGGTTGTACTATGGTGCAGATGGAAGTGATGGAAGTGGGTAGTTTATTCCATATTTTAGGTTGTACTATGGTGCAGATGGAAGTGATGGAAGTGGGTAGGTTATTCCATATTTTAGGTTGTACTATGGTGCAGATGGAAGTGATGGAAGTGGGTAGGTTATTCCATATTTTAGGTTGTACTATGGTGCAGATGGAAGTGATGGAAGTGGGTAGTTTATTCCATATTTTAGGTTGTACTATGGTGCAGATGGAAGTGATGGAAGTGGGTAGGTTATTCCATATTTTAGGTTGTACTATGGTGCAGATGGAAGTGATGGAAGTGGGTAGTTTATTCCATATTTTAGGTTGTACTATGGTGCAGATGGAAGTGATGGAAGTGGGTAGGTTATTCCATATTTTAGGTTGTACTATGGTGCAGATGGAAGTGATGGAAGTGGGTAGGTTATTCCATATTTTAGGTTGTACTATGGTGCAGATGGAAGTGATGGAAGTGGGTAGGTTATTCCATATTTTAGGTTGTACTATGGTGCAGATGGAAGTGATGGAAGTGGGTAGTTTATTCCATATTTTAGGTTGTACTATGGTGCAGATGGAAGTGATGGAAGTGGGTAGGTTATTCCATATTTTAGGTTGTACTATGGTGCAGATGGAAGTGATGGAAGTGGGTAGGTTATTCCATATTTTAGGTTGTACTATGGTGCAGATGGAAGTGATGGAAGTGGGTAGTTTATTCCATATTTTAGGTTGTACTATGGTGCAGATGGAAGTGATGGAAGTGGGTAGGTTATTCCATATTTTAGGTTGTACTATGGTGCAGATGGAAGTGATGGAAGTGGGTAGGTTATTCCATATTTTAGGTTGTACTATGGTGCAGATGGAAGTGATGGAAGTGGGTAGTTTATTCCATATTTTAGGTTGTACTATGGTGCAGATGGAAGTGATGGAAGTGGGTAGTTTATTCCATATTTTAGGTTGTACTATGGTGCAGATGGAAGTGATGGAAGTGGGTAGTTTATTCCATATTTTAGGTTGTACTATGGTGCAGATGGAAGTGATGGAAGTGGGTAGGTTATTCCATATTTTAGGTTGTACTATGGTGCAGATGGAAGTGATGGAAGTGGGTAGTTTATTCCATATTTTAGGTTGTACTATGGTGCAGATGGAAGTGATGGAAGTGGGTAGGTTATTCCATATTTTAGGTTGTACTATGGTGCAGATGGAAGTGATGGAAGTGGGTAGTTTATTCCATATTTTAGGTTGTACTATGGTGCAGATGGAAGTGATGGAAGTGGGTAGTTTATTCCATATTTTAGGTTGTACTATGGTGCAGATGGAAGTGATGGAAGTGGGTAGGTTATTCCATATTTTAGGTTGTACTATGGTGCAGATGGAAGTGATGGAAGTGGGTAGTTTATTCCATATTTTAGGTTGTACTATGGTGCAGATGGAAGTGATGGAAGTGGGTAGTTTATTCCATATTTTAGGTTGTACTATGGTGCAGATGGAAGTGATGGAAGTGGGTAGTTTATTCCATATTTTAGGTTGTACTATGGTGCAGATGGAAGTGATGGAAGTGGGTAGTTTATTCCATATTTTAGGTTGTACTATGGTGCAGATGGAAGTGATGGAAGTGGGTAGGTTATTCCATATTTTAGGTTGTACTATGGTGCAGATGGAAGTGATGGAAGTGGGTAGGTTATTCCATATTTTAGGTTGTACTATGGTGCAGATGGAAGTGATGGAAGTGGGTAGGTTATTCCATATTTTAGGTTGTACTATGGTGCAGATGGAAGTGATGGAAGTGGGTAGTTTATTCCATATTTTAGGTTGTACTATGGTGCAGATGGAAGTGATGGAAGTGGGTAGGTTATTCCATATTTTAGGTTGTACTATGGTGCAGATGGAAGTGATGGAAGTGGGTAGGTTATTCCATATTTTAGGTTGTACTATGGTGCAGATGGAAGTGATGGAAGTGGGTAGGTTATTCCATATTTTAGGTTGTACTATGGTGCAGATGGAAGTGATGGAAGTGGGTAGGTTATTCCATATTTTTAGGTTGTACTATGGTGCAGATGGAAGTGATGGAAGTGGGTAGTTTATTCCATATTTTAGGTTGTACTATGGTGCAGATGGAAGTGATGGAAGTGGGTAGTTTATTCCATATTTTAGGTTGTACTATGGTGCAGATGGAAGTGATGGAAGTGGGTAGTTTATTCCATATTTTAGGTTGTACTATGGTGCAGATGGAAGTGATGGAAGTGGGTAGTTTATTCCATATTTTAGGTTGTACTATGGTGCAGATGGAAGTGATGGAAGTGGGTAGTTTATTCCATATTTTAGGTTGTACTATGGTGCAGATGGAAGTGATGGAAGTGGGTAGTTTATTCCATATTTTAGGTTGTACTATGGTGCAGATGGAAGTGATGGAAGTGGGTAGTTTATTCCATATTTTAGGTTGTACTATGGTGCAGATGGAAGTGATGGAAGTGGGTAGTTTATTCCATATTTTAGGTTGTACTATGGTACAGATGGAAGTGATGGAAGTGGGTAGTTTATTCCATATTTTAGGTTGTACTATGGTGCAGATGGAAGTGATGGAAGTGGGTAGTTTATTCCATATTTTAGGTTGTACTATGGTGCAGATGGAAGTGATGGAAGTGGGTAGTTTATTCCATATTTTAGGTTGTACTATGGTGCAGATGGAAGTGATGGAAGTGGGTAGGTTATTCCATATTTTAGGTTGTACTATGGTGCAGATGGAAGTGATGGAAGTGGGTAGGTTATTCCATATTTTAGGAATGTTGTTAGAGAATAACGATTCTCCAGCTGAGTTGTTAGCTTTGGTGGATATAACTAGAAGTTTGCCACTGGAATGGAGTGTTCTAGTGGTGGTGTATGGTTGTATGAGATCTTGAAAGCTGGTGTTTTATCTGGTTCATGGAGTATTTTATCGATGAAGGTTAGTTGCTTGTATTGGAGGAGCTGAGGAAGTTCTAGCCAGTTTAGTTGTCCAAGGTCTGTGCAATGGTGTGTTTTGTAGGGGGAGTTTGTACAGAATTTGACTATTTTATTGTAACATGAGTCTAGTTTAGTAAGGTCTGATTTGCGTAAGTTGGTTAATATAAGGGAGGTGTAGAGTAGGCGTGACAGGAGGTGTGTCCAGGCAATGGTAGCTTTTGTAGATCTGGTTAAAAATTCTTGTTTCTGTAAAGGAATCCTAATTTTTTATGAACTTTGTTGATAGTTTGGATTATGTGAATATCAAATTTTAGACAGTTGTCAATTAAATGTTTAACATTGTGTTGCCTAATATTGGGCAAACTTGTTCTGCAGGCAAGGGCGTGTTTGGTAGTGAATTTATTTCTGAATCATTACTTGTTGATATTTTAGCATAGACCTTTTCTTAGGGATCAGATTAATTCAGCAGCTTTTCTTGTTATTGAAAAGGAATTCACAGAAAGCAGGGTTTGACATAGCTCAGAAGACAATATACAGATTACTTTGCAGCAGGAGTCTATACACCACAGGAAATAATGACAGGGGTTTTATTCTACCCGAATACAAGTGTTTACTGCTGGGGTGTTTCTAGATGGGGGAGTCTTTTAGAGCTATAAATGACAAATGCAGCATCATACTGTACAATGGGAAAATGAAGGAAGAGTGAAGGGGAATTAAGATGACTTGGGATCTGAATAAGACCCCATGACAGATGAAAAGAAAGCATTAGAAGTTCTTTTTTGTCCTGAAAACATGCAGCAGTGTATTGTTTAGTCTACTGATCAATGTCCCCTGTATATCTCTTGCAATATTTTTATTATAACTCCTTTTACTCCATTTTGTTTCTACTATAATTCTGAGGATGTTGCTGAAATGTGTTTATTATGGATCAGACTAGTGTCCTGGTTAACAAGCATAGATGAACAAAAAGAATAAATGTGCTGATTTAAGGATAACTAATTGCCTGCGCAAACTCCAAAATACTGGATGAAGGTGTCAGCCTTAATGTGATTTCCATTCATTGACATGGTATAGGAGCACTAGTTTTATCAAATATGACTGTGCTACATTTTTATTTAGGGTGAGACTGTGATTAAAGCACCAGTTATTAGAGTGACCAAGGCTTTGTTGGAATATTATTGAATCTGCAGGGGGATTTTAGTATGAGTCCCAGATTGTAGTCATCTTCAGAATTAGTTAGCCAAAATTATTAGCATTTGCTTGTACTTCAGAGAAAGACATTCCAAAAAAGTGGAGGCCTAGGACAGAAACTTGAGGAACACCCCTAGTTAAGTGATGGCCTAAGACAGAACACTGAGGAACACCACAAGTTAAGTGATGGCCTAGGACAGAACAATGAGGAACACCACAAGTTAAGTGATGGCCTAGGACAGAAACTTGAGGAACACCCCTAGTTAAGTGAAAGCGTAAGACAGAACACTGAGGAACACCACAAGTTAAGTGATGGCCTAGGACAGAACACTGAGGAACACCACAAGTTAAGTGATGGCTTAGGACAGAACACTGAGGAACACCACAAGTTAAGTGATGGCCTAGGACAGAACATTGAGGAGCACCACTAGTTACACTTTCCTGTTTGGAGACAGTACCACGTATTATAATTGAAGGGGCTTTATTTGATACTCAGTTAACAAACTACAAAGTGGTTGATGTTTTGTTATGTTACCTTTTCTTTGATGCTAGATTGGATAATGGTATCAAAAGCTTTAGATAAGTCCAGATAAGCAGTATGGACAGAAAGTCCGTCATATAGAGCTATAGAGCTTTTGTGCCTTTCAAGAAAATTACAAGATGAAGAAAATGCAATCTACCCCTTGACAGTCCTGAACTACCTACTGTCTGTAGGTGTTGTATGGTCTTACTGATTAGTTCTATAATAATGTGTTGTCCTTGGCTTTACAAGTAAGAATAGTGAGACTGATGGACCTATGCTAACCTGGGCAGTGGAGGGGCTGCCCTTATAGGATCATAGGAGATTACTAGGCTATCAACCGGGAGGTCATTTTAAGCCTAGCCATTTAATCCTAATGTAATACCATGGAAATGCTAGTCAATACCCAAGATTGCATTTAATGATGACTGCCCATGTCCAGGGGTGTTGTGGGTGCTATCCTGGTAAGAATTTATGGTGCACCATCCACTCATCCAGGTTCCTCTTGAACAGTGTCATAGAGTTTTTCTGTTTAACATGAATTAGTAGTCTTTTCCAAAGATGCAGCAGTTGCTGGGAGATAAATCTGTCCTGCCAGCATGTCCTATTTAAGTCACAGATCATATTTAGGTCACTGGAATGGGTAGCCCTAGTCCCATTTGATTTACTGATATGCAGCAAGTTTATTAGGTTTGGGTCTTGGATTGTTCTGTAGGTCAGACATGTCTCCCCTAAGAAGTCTGTATGATATGGAGTATAGTGACAGGGACTTTAGTCGGTCTGTGTAAGGCACATGCTGCAGTCCCTTGATCTTCTTTGTTAGAAACCTCTGAGGTCTCTCTAAGTGCTGCAGGTGCTTAGTACAGTACATGCCCAAGGGGGGGGGGGTACATATCTTGTGTTAGAGACTTTGACTGAAGATATTTAGCAGTGACTTGGCAAGGTGATGCTTTAAGATTATCAGTAAGCAGACATATATGCTGTTTGGCTTCATGGAGGTATTATTTATTTATTTTTTGAGATGGTGGCTGTGACTTGGTCAGGGTTAATGATGGGGAGGGAGGTTGGTCTGAACTGGTACGGGGAGTAAGTGAATAGTAAGTAGACTGAAATTAGTTCTGACTGTATTAACCAAGATGTTAGCTATAAGCCTGGGTGAGTATGGGTAATTACATTTACAGTGAGATCAGACCAAAAACCTTATGGTTTTCTTTAATTTTGGTGGATATTTTGTGCTTGTGAGTAGCCCTGATGCTTCTTATTGTATTCTTAAGTTTCTTACTAATTTTGATAAGTTTTGTTTTATGAGCTGGGAGGGTTTACAATTTCTATATGGTTAGGAGCTTATGTTTTTAGTTATAGGACACTCAATGTATTTGTTGTTTTCCTCATGACATATGGGAACAATTTTCTCTATCAGTGACATAGTAGTTCATAAACATTCCCAGTTAGGGCTGCGGTTTCACAAGGATTCAGGTGATTGGACCATTTATGTCTTTTTAAAAAGGTCGCTAAATCTAATAAGTTGCCTTTACTGGAGTCCCTGAATGAAGATGGACTAGGGAGACTGGTCTTCAGGCTGATGCTGGTGGCTAAATAATATGATTTAACTAGGGAATTAAATATTTGTGGGACCAAGCAGAGGGTAGAGAGCAGAGGACTTAGTTAAGTTAAAGTCTGCCAAGTTTGGGTCTCTATTTTTGGCAGTAACTAGTTGATTACATCAAGAAAGACCTGGGCATAGCAGTTGTTTGATATGTGGATGGAACAGTAAATATCTGGATAATTAACACCTAACTAGGAAGAATGCTTTCTGTAGATTGGAACCAGGTTTCAGTGATCACATAGCTGTGTTTATTCTCCTGGTAGAGGAAGGTTTCCATGTCAGATATTTTGCTTCTGAATATGTTGAGCACAGCCATCCTAACACCTGGCAGATTAGAATTGGCCAGGGTGGAATGCCTATTAATTTCATGTTGCCTAAAAAAGGCACTAGCCGGGGATGGGGGTACCCAGGATTTTTAAGCCCTTGAAGGACAGGTGCAGCCCATCTCTGCTGAAGCAGTAAGGTCTGACTACTATGTTCTCCCAGGATTTCAGAAACTATTTCACCCTAGTATATAATATATGTAGTTAATCGCTGATGCCAGTGATGGCTGGTTTGTACCATGTTTGTAGTTAATCACTGATGCCAGTGATGGCTGGTTTGTACCATGTTTGTAGTTAATCGCTGATGCCAGTGATGGCTGGTTTGTACCATGTATGTAGTTAATCACTGATGTCAGTGATGGCTGGTTTGTACCATGTATGTAGTTAATCACTGATGCCAGTGACAGTTGATTTGTACCATGTATGTCATTAATTGCTGATACCAGTGATGGTTGGTTTGTACCACATAAGTAGTTAATCATTAATGCCAGTGACAGTTGTTTTGTACCATGTTTGTGGTTAATTGCTGATACCGGTGATGATTGGTTTGTACCGTGTATATAGTTAATTGTTGATGCCAGTGATGGCTGGTTTGTACCATGTATGTAGTTAATCTCTGATGCCAGTGATGGTCAGCTTGTACTGATTATGTAGTTAATCACTGATGTCAGTGATGGTTTGTTTGTACCATGTATGTAGTTAACCGCTGATGCCAGTGATGGTTGGTTTGTACCGTGTATGTAGTTAATCACTGACATCAGTGATGGTTTGTTTGTACCATGTATGTAGTTAATCGCTGACATCAGTGACGGTTTGTTTGTACCATGTTTATAGTTAATTGCTGATGCCAGTGATGGCTGGTTTGTACCATGTATGTAATCACTGATGCCAGTGATGGCTGGTTTGTGCCATGTATGTAGTTAATCGCTGATGTCAGTGATGGTTGGTTTGTACCGTGTATGTAGTTAATCACTGACATCAGTGATGGTTTGTTTGTACCGTGTATGTAGTTAATCATTGATGCCAGTGATGGTTGGTTTGTACTGTGTATGTAGTTAATCGCTGATACCAGCGATGGTTGGTTTGTACCATGTATGTAGTTAATCACTGATGTCAGTGACGGTTTGTTTGTACCATGTATGTAGTTAATCACTGATGTCAGTGACGGTTTGTTTGTACTATGAATGAAGTTAATTGTTGATGCCAGTGATGGTTGGTTTGTACCACATAAGTAGTTAATCGTTAATGCCAGTGACGGTTGGTTTGTACTGTGTATGTAGTTAATCATTGACGTCAGTGATGGTTTGTTTGTACCATGTATGTAGTTAATCATTGACGTCAGTGACGGTTTGTTTTTACTATGAATGAAGTTAATTGCTGATGCCAGTGATGGTTGGTTTATACTGTGTATGTAGTTAATCGCTGATGTCAGTGACGGTTTGTTTGTACCATGTATGTAGTTAATTGCCGATACCAGTGATGTTTGGTTTGTACCACATAAGTAGTTAATCATTAATGCCAGTGACGGTTGGTTTGTACTGTGTATGTAGTTAATCATTGACATCAGTGATGGTTTGTTTGTACCATGTATGTAGCCAATACTAACTACCATAAAAAAAATAAAACACGAACCACGAACAAACTGGATAAGAAACAATACCAATGGCAACACCAGGAGTCAGTCCACTGAAAAAACCTTTATTGTGTTAGCGCTTTCATGCACAAAACTGTGTGCAGTTCTTCAGACACATATTCTTGTGAAAAACCATGTTTTATAAACAAAGCAATTAGGGCAAATTGATATCACATAATTTCAATTAAGCCATAAGACTCACCATTTAAAAAGACAGCTATAATGTTTAAAACATACTTAGAATGCAAATACTAAAATGTAAATACTAAAATAAGAGACCTAGAAAGTCATGTATTATGATGTTACAATCCCAATATTAAACCTATTATCAAATTATACCTAAATATTTTATATCAAACATATTATAAAAAGATTTTTCTATATATATATGTATATATACATATATAAATCTAACGCTCCAGTGCCTTGAGTTTAAGTAAACATTTGATGGAACAAGCATCTTTAATGCCCGGATAAATGTGGGCATTGGTTTTTAACTGCCACATTAATTCCTGCTCCTCTAATTTTTAACACTGGCACACCTCGAAAAATTTATTCAGGAAGCTTTAACAGCAACTGAAACATGGCTTTGTAACTCACAACTCATGCTTAGCCCTACAAAATCAAACTACTGCTTGTTTCCCCTTAATCCCCTTCTCATGAAAAAAACAAAATCTAAAGTCCTGTATCGTGATGATACAACCATTGATGTCACTTTTCATTACAAGTTATTACATATGATAGTGGATCTTAAACTCCACCTGCATACACAAGATCGCATAAGAAAAACTCATCAAAAACTAGGGATGCTTTGGAGAGCTAAGAACTTCATCACTTATGCAGCTAAAGCTACGCTTGCCACTTCGTATGTCCTCCTCACACATCTTTATGGTGCTCCCATCCTCATTAACCTTCAGGTAGCACAAAAATAAAAACTTGAGCAACGCTAAAATAAAGCTGCAAAATTTGCAGCAAATACCCTTTTCAGACCCCACTACTGCATAGCACTAAAAAGCCTAAACTGGTTAGAACTACCCCATCGCTTACCATACACACAGCTTCTTACCATCTATAAAATTATCCAAAATCCACCTGCTTGTCCAGCACCAAATAACACTCTACACAACTATGTTCCCAGTCATGTTTACAATGCAATGACCAAAATCTGCTGTGTGTCTACAAACCTGTCAGATCTGCTGGGCATTGGTTGTCCTCAGGCCACGTTGCTAAAGCCTGGAACTCCTTATCTTTATCCATCCCTCTCCGGCCAAGACTGGATTAGCCAGTTAAGAGGAGAAGGGTAACACCGGCACCACATTACATTCAACACATACCCCTCCAGAACATACACCACCACAACCCTTACACAGCAACACAAAACACACACCTACTTTCGTGGAGGCTCTCAGTAAAAATCTGCCCAAACAACAGAGACCTCCGAGGCAGAAATGCAAACAACCACCACATTGCAGCACAAACATGAGCTACATAGCTCACATAAACAGTGTCCCACTCAATCAAAGCCCATAAGGAAAAACAACTTACCCAATACACTAGTCATAGGTGACTCAATAGTAAGACACACTGATGTCCCACTCACGAGGCTGAATAAGGAGAACATTACGGTCAGCTGCCTGTCAGGTGCCAGGATCCCCCACATAATGCACAGACTTAGGTCACTCCACAACAGTTACAAATATGACTCTGTCATTGTCCATGTTGGTGTGAATGATGTGAGACGTACCTCCCTGGACTACATGAAAAGGTACATAGACGAGCTCTCTTATCTTGTAGCCCAAGCAGGTATGACCCTAGCTCTGAGTAGCATCCAACTGTCACCCAGAATGATACCATTGTACATGCAGAAAATGACTGACTTCAACAATTGGCTAAGTTTCTGGTGTCATTCTAAGGGGATCCAGTATCTGTCTGCCTGGGATGACATGATTGACAGACCTCAATGCTTCACCAGAGAGGCCTGCACCTGTCACCCCAGGGATTCTGGATACTGGCCAAGGCTCTTGCCACTCCTATAGTGCCTTTTTTAGGCAATGTCCTAAAGACAAAATTACCACCATAACAGCTACAAGCAAACGAAATCTGAGGGTTATGCTACTCATCGCTAGAAGTCTAAATCTCAAAATGTACTCACTCAAAGCACTCCTTAAAATGGAGAACATTGACATCAGTGCAGTGACTGAGACCTGGTTCAAGGCTCTGAAGAGTACCCTAGCACTACCAGGCTATAATTCATACCACACTTTTCGGCCCCTAAACCTGGACTGAAGCACTAAAGGCGGTGGTGTCTTCATATTTATAAAGGATATGCACACCTCCAGACTAGTAGCCCAACATAATGCATCAGAGATACTTCAGATACAATTAACACTGGGTAAAACTGCAATCCAGGTTGTAGCCTGCTATAGCCCCCCCCCCATGTCCCAAGACTCCCACTCCACATTCCCAAACACTCTGGAAAATATTAGGGTACAACCCAATACCCTTATACTGGGAGACTTTAACTACCCCCCCATTAACTGGGAAAATTACTCATGTACCAACACACTTGCTCAATGTTTTCTGGAATTCATTAATTCCAATACCCTGGACCAACTCATTCTTACCCGCACCAGGGGTAGAAACATCCTTTACTTGGTCATTACTAACATGGGTAACCGTTGCTCTACACCAGTAATCAACTCCTCCCTGGTCAGATCTGACCACAAGTTAATCACCATGGATATCCACATTCCACCCTCACCCCCCTAAAGGAAACCACCATAAAAAAACCTTCTCCAAAGCCAATTTTGGGCTTCTAAAAACAGAGGTGGCTAACTTTATGACACCCATGCAAATGGCAAATAGGTGCATGACTGCTGAATCATACACCAATGCACTGTATGAGCACATACACAAGTGCATGGAATGGGCCATACCAAACAGAACCAAGATGCTCTCCACCAAAAAAAGGAAACCAATCTGGTGGTCCTCCACCATAAACAAACTCTACAACAGAAGGAAAAAACTGTTGCAGAAAAGGGTGACATCCCAAAACTGGAAAAATGCCTTTGTTAGCCTCAGCAAAAAACTGAGAGCCATCATCAAATCCTCTAAAGCTAGCTATGAAAACAAAATTAGTGCAGATTCTGAAGACATCCACAAGCCATTCTATAATTATGTCAAGAATCTACATGGCAATACTCAGATCTGCTCTGAGTTACAGCACAATGGCAATACATATACAGAAACCACTGATATTGCCAAGATATTGGCTGACAGGTTCAGTGCAAACTTTATGACCTTTTCACCCCCTAAAGGGCCTATCACAATACCTGAGCAATGCCAAGTCCCTATTATCATGGCTACACAGGTAAAAAACACACTGTCCAAAGCCAAGAATACAGCTTCCATGGAACCTGATAATATCCCTGGCTGTGTTCTACACGAATTGCAAAGTGAATTGGCACCACACCTGAGTACCCTGTTCAATCACAGCCTTGTTTTAGGCTTTGTTCCTACTGAATGGTGCACTGCTATGGTCATCTCACTCCACAAAGGGTGAGTGACTACAGACCCTGGGAACTACCATCCCATTAGCCTGACAAGTCTGATATGTAAGGCTATGGAGCACATCATCATGGACCTTATAAATAAGGACATAAGGAATCTCCAAACTCTGGACCCCACGCAGTATGGGTTTGTGAAAGGTAGATCATGTCTGCTCAACCTGATAGACTACAAGTCTGTCACCAGAGCTGTGGATGAGGGCAAGGTAGTTCACACAGCCTACCTAGATCTTGCCAAGGCCTTCAACACCATCCCTCACTCAGGAGTCATAGATAGACTCACTAAACTAGGCATAAACCCCCATGTAATAAGATGGGTTGCCAACTGGCTCACTGATAGAACCCACACTGTGAAAGCAGCAGACTCCAAATCTGACTATCGACCAGTTACAAGTGGTGTCCCACAGGGATTGGTCCTAGGTCCTCTCCTGTTTGGCATCTACTTCTCTGAAGTTCAAGTCAACACAAAGGGACTCTGGCTGACCAAGTTCACAGATTATTGCAACTGGGAGCCATTATTGATTCTCCAACTGATGTAGACATTCTACAAAAAGGTCTTACTGACACCAGTGACTGATGCCAGAACCATGGCCTTAAGCTCAAGGCCAAAAAGTGCATTGTCATTTCCTTTGGGAAATATTCGATGCTCATGAACTACCAAATAGGTGGTAGACCACTAAACACCGAAGGTGTGATAAGAGACCTGGGGACACAGGTTGACAGGAATCTCTCCTTTGATAAGCACATTGCCACTGTAGTCAGAAAATCCTTCTATGTGGCACATCTCATTAGAAATGGTTTCTCATCTAGGAAGAAAGAGGTCATAATCCCTCTCTACTCATCCCTCATTAGACCTATTACAGAATGCAACATCCCATTTGGTATGTACCTCACTAGACACCTACAACAAATGGAAAAGCCACAAAAATAACTCACTAAGAGGATCTTAGCCTTTCGGCACATGCCGTATACAGACAGACTCAAAAAACTCCAGCTATACTCTGTCGCTTATCGCCTACTTAGAGTAGATCTCTGCTCTCTGCTTGACCTAAAAAGCCATGTCTGACCCAGAGCCGCTAGATATGTTACACCTAAAGAAATCCCAATCCTTCAATGCCACATGCTCCAGGGACCTTAACCTCATTACCACAATAAGCAGAACATGCTGGAGGGCCAGGTTCCTAACCCAGAAACTTCCCATACTCTGGAACAAACTTCTCATTCATATCAAGCAGAGCACTTTACTGGCCCTCTTAAAGAGAAATCTTGATGAGTGGATGGGTAATAAGTAGTTCACCCCAGGGATCACTTCAGTGCCCTTGCTTGACAGGGGCACTGGGAACTAACTTTGGGTGGCATGATGCCAAGGAATCTTCTAGGGCTAGGCTTATATAGACTCCAGGGCCATTAGCCTAGTACACGCCTATGAACCTATGAACTTAATCAGGTCAATACCCTCCCTCCCATCCTTCAAAACTATTCTGAAGGACTTCCTAGCCATAATCTGGCTCTGTTCTTGCTCAACACCAAGATAAACTATCTCCATAAATGTTAACAAATACCTGTTCATACATTTCATCTCCTTAATCTCCCATTATAACATACTTCCTTACCTCTATTAATTTTTCTTTCCTGGCTTTCTGTCTAAATAGACCATACACCTGCTTTTCTCTCACTTCGTACTGCAATTTATTTTAGTATTGTTTTAACTTGACATTACTTTCTGTTTAAATTGGCTAAAATTTATCAAACTATTAAATTATTGCCATATCATTTGTATCTGTTTTAAACCAATGTTTTCATATTATATCTAATTTCATATAATTATTCAAATTACAGTTGTTTTTTTGTGGTATTTTTAATGACTGTAAATTTATTGTTCTTAAAATGCTTTGTAATACTTTGGAGCTTTCCCCCCAGGCGTCCACTGAAAATGGGCTCCTACCCAGTCAGACTTTCATGGTAATTAAATGTCAATAACTATTTAGCTAACTAACTAAATAAGAAATGTATTGAAGTTAAACTTAGTAATAAAAGCAATTGCAATAATGCAAATAATGCACAGTTAATAATCCAGAGAAAAGGTGCTGAATGTATCTAATCCACAACAGTGAGGCACAGGTTGCCTTACCTGTGGTAGACTAGGTTCTTGCTCTGCACTGTTCTGCAGTATTGCATGGCATATAGCAAAGTGTAGAACTGAGCAAACCTACAGATAGTTTTTAAGGTTCCACCCCCACTTAGAAGATGGCCAATCAAAATCAAGCTTATTTCAGTGCAGAAGCTGGCCAGTCATATTCAGGTATGCTGAACTTTCAGTGGAACCCAAGCTCAGGTGATTGGCACTTGGAATACTATACTCTCACTGGAGGTGGGTGCACTGCATAACCAGTCCTAGAAAGCCCTTGTAGTCTTTGAATCAGACTAAACCCACATGGAAAAGGGCTTTGCGGTCTTCTCCTACTCTGTAGCGTACTGTTGTCTCCTCTGCATTGTGTTAGAACACTCTCAGCAAGAGTGGTGAACTGAGCAATTCTTCAGTTATTCAAAGACTGCAAGGCTCTATCCCTGCTGAAAATGGCCAAACAAAATTAAACATATGTCACCATAGAAACTGGCTAATCAAAATCACGTATTGCAGTTCTTCAATGGAAGCCAAGCTCAGTTGCTGGTGTGTGGAAACCTCTGCTCTTAGCAGACACTGGTTCATTGCAGCTCTGGATGTTGTAAATTGCTGAAATCCTTGTACTGCACTGCATCAATGTCTTCACAGAAAAGGGCTTGTTGGTCTTTTCCTTGTGTGCAATCACCCGTTGACCTCTCTAGATTCTTTATTGCAGCACTGTCAGCAGCTTTACACTGAAGAAATTCCAAACAGAGAATTATTATTTTTTTAAGTATGTAAGGCTCTGGAATACAATCAGATCAAGCTTTTGCTTCCACAAAAAACAGCAAATTGAATTCCAACTCAGGTATCTGACGTGGAAAGCACTGTTCTCACCAGAGCTGGTACAATGCAGACTTGGCCCTAGGAAGCCATGGAAGTCTTTACAGTGTGTGTTGAATTAGTGAGAACCCAGATGGAAAAATGATTTGTGGTCATCCCCTTCTATTTAGTAGCTCTTATTTTCTGCTTCATACTGACCATTAAAATACTGTCAGCAGCTCAAAATTGAAGAACTTGGAGAAAACAAACAGCGACACAGGAAGAACATACAAACTCCATACAGACAGTGACCTGAAGTCAGGATTGAACCATGGACCCTGGCAGGAGGATTGTTCTACTGAGCTGCCCATTCCCTGGCAGCAAGTCTCTTGCAAGATATTATACCAACTATTAATGGTTTAACATCACTACTTACATCCAATTCTATTAAATTAGTTGCTGAAAAAGGGATTTCAGAATTTGTTTTGCTATAGTGATTTTACTGATATTTTTTCTCAAATTTTTATTTTTTTTTTCAAATACAGTTAAATAAATTCCATAATATTTGTATATAACATCTTAAATAACTATGTGCACTATTTATATCAGCCTGACACTGTAACAGAGCTCAATATATACAATTACTTTATAGGTATAACAATCCAGTTATGAGTGTATCTGTTCAGTTATTGTAAAGTATCAATCAATGATAAGACTTTTTTCTATGGGTTGCTAATAAATGGCTTAGAATGAATCCTTAATTATTTAATTTTAATTTCCAACAATGCTACGATCTTCAGTAGGCTGTAGAAGTCTTCCAAAGTCGGTATTGTGTTGGTATTCCATCTTCTTGTTATACACTTCCTTGAGATTTCAAGTATTGTCCATACTAGATACATATTTGACTCATTCAAATAAGGACCTTTGTATACATTTAATAATACTAGAGCTTTAGATAAGTAACGATTCATTAAATAAAGCTTGTAAAAAGTTTTTAATACCATTCCAAAAATGGCTTAATTTTAACACAGTCAAAAAAATGTGATTCCAATCTGCATTGTGTATTTGCTCACACCTCAAACATATTCCCTTTGTGGAATAATTCATTTTAGTAATTCTATCTGGAGTTAAGAATGTGCTGTGCATGCATTTCCAATTAAAAACGTTCCAGTATTGTGTAAATGATGCATGTTTTATTGATAATGAAATATTTGATTTAATTTCTTCAGTTAGCTGTAATGAGTGCCCTCTTATTATATAATTCCATTATGAGGATTTGGGTGTTGTTTTATAATTTATCAGTTATCTTGTAAAATTTTGAAATACTATTTCCCATGTTATAATCATTATATATGATTTAATACAGGTATTTTGTAAGTTTAGGTATTTCTTTAAATGAAGAATTACTAATTATTCTGCATAAATCTTGTGAATATGTCAGAATGCTTTGCATAGTTAGCCAGTCTTGTTGTGGAATTTTGTATATTGTTTCTATTGTTTTCATATCCAGAACTTTTAGTTCTTTGATACATTGAAACCAACAAACAAATCCTTTCTATTGCCAGGAATTAATTATTTATGTGTATATTTTATCTGGATAACTCTTTGTAAACTATAAATTGTGTTAAAAGATTATACCCGGTTTTTAGATTTATATTTGCATTAATAATTTTCCTAAATGAGTCAATGTAATAATCAATCATACGAGTTTTAGTGGGCTTAGTTATGTTATATTGCATACTAATATATAATATGTGCCATGGCAAATTGTTTTCATCTGTTATTTGAAATTTTTTTTGCAAATCAAACTAATTTGATATTACAGTTAGTAATTCTTTCCAATTTGCAGAATAATTTGGACTTATCCAGTCTGAGATTGTTTTAGATATTGATGCTTTTATATATGTTTCCATGGTCTGATATGATGTATTAAAGTTATTCTATTTCTTTTGGGAAATCATACAAATTTTATTAGGCATGACTTTATTTCTTTGATTATATTCCTTTTTGGTAACAGTTGTATTGCCAAAACTATATATAGAGTCTTGGGTAATAAAACCATTTTGATTAACTGTAGTCTATCTTCAAATGTTAATACTATTTTGTTCCACTTTTCCACAGAGATTTTAATTGTATTGATATTATTGTAATTTGTTGAGACTAATTCATTATTATCCTTGCATAATTCAATTCCTAGATATTTTAAGGTAGATCCTTGTTTTCCTATAATGTGATTCCCCTTCATCTGCAATTGTTTTTTTATTTAAAAATTAAAATTTTGATTTTGATTTATTGAAATGGAGCCCTGCAGTCCTGTAAAATGTGTCAATTAAATATCTAACTCTTCTAATATTTCTTTTGTATTGGATAATGTTAATAATAGGTCATCAGCAAAGAGCATTACTTAAGAATTGTATTGTTCATAAACATCTACTCCTTTGATTTTTGTATTGTTACGTATTGAATCTGCCAATATTTCAGTAGCCAAAGCAAATCGGTGACATGGGACATCCCTTTTAGCACCCTTTATTATATGTATAGATTCAGAGGTGAAAGGACCTAGCTTAACATACACTAAATTATTTGTATATATATTCTTTAGAAGATGAACAAAGGAAGGAGGAAATTCAAATAACACCAGATTTTTGAAATAATAGTCCCAATTTAGGGAATCAAAGGTTTTCTCTATATCTAAGCCAATTATGAGTGTTCCTTTATTTTCTTTATTAGCATACTCTATAAAAGAATTTATCCTTTTAATATTGTCATGTGTGTGTCTATGATATATAAATCCAGTTTGATCATTATTTATTGTTTTGGATAGTGATATTTTCATTCTGTTAGTTAATATTGTCATAAATATCTTATAGTCATTATTTAATAATGATATAGGTCTATATGAGGTACAGAGGTTTGGGGATTTGTTCTCCTTTAGGATTGGTGTGATTATGAAATATCTCCAAGACGGTGGTATTAAAGCTTGTAACTGAATTTCTAATAGAGTTTTATGGAAGAGGGATAGTATCTGTGATGGAAAAGTTTATATATTTCCATAATTATGCCATCTGTACCTGGAGCTTTATTATTGTTACCCTCTTTTATTGTAACTGTAATTTATTTGTAGGATATGGGTGCTTGCAAATCTAGTTTTAATTTTTCTGGCATTTTTTTATATTAGAACATTTTTCATCTAGATTTAATTGATCAATATGTATATTTTCTTTTTGGAAATGTTCCATATAGTGATTTCTATAGGCATCAAGAATGTCACTTATATCTGAGACATTTTCCCTTTCTTTTCATGAAAGATAATTTTAATGTTACTAGCTTTTGATTGTATTTTGATTCTTGTGGATAAATTATGTAGATATTTTGGAGAAGTGGCCAAGGTATTCATTTTTAGTTTTTCTAAAGCTAAACAAGTTTTATGTGTTAGAATTTCATTGTATCTATTGTTTAATACTTCTACTTTCTTTTTCATCTCCAAATGATTTTAATTTTTTTCAGCTTTTACTAACAAAAGTTTGGCTTGTAGATTTAATAATTCAGAATGCCATTCTCTGATTTTTTTATACCAAGTTAGGGTTTTACCATATATGTAAGCTTTTAATGAGTCCCATATCATTATTTTATCTCTGTGGTGTAATTAATATCTAAGAAGAACTGCAATTCAGATAATAACCGGGGTTTGACCTCTTTAATTTTAGTTATATATGCTGGAATTCTGGAGTTAAAGATTAATGGTTTGTACCCATTTTGAAATTTTAGTATCAATGAACTGTAGTCTGAAAAGGGGCAGGGAGTGATTGAGAAATCAATGATTTTAGAGTATAAGTCATGGGCAGCAAATATTTTACTTATTCTAATTTGGGTACCAGATCTGTGATTTTGATGGGAAAACAATAAAGATTTATCTTCTTTAATTCTGAAAGCATCTACAAGATGAAATGATTCTACCCGCTTGTTTAAAGCTTTTGCTATAGCAGATATATGCAGTGGTCTTTTATTTGTAGTTTCAGAAATATCAAATATACAGTTAAAATCTCTGCCTAATATTAAGTTGCCTTTATAATTAATGGAAATGAAATCCAAGTGTTTTTTAACAGTTCCTGATCCAATGCCTGGGAACCAGATTAGGCTAGGGTCCATATTCTGTTATTATATTTAACTATTACTAATGCCATAAGGGCTTCTTTATCTTCATACTTGTAAATGATTTCTGGGTCAATTACATTTGCTTTCCATAAAATTGTTACCCCTTTTGTCTTTGTCTTATAAGTGGATTGTGCCAATATCATATATTCCTTAGGATTCCATTTGTAATTGTCATTTGTTTTAAAATGAGTTTCCTGAAGGAAGACAATTTGTGCTTTGTTCAGTTTTAAATATTTCAGCAGATTTGATCTCTTACTAGGATTGTTTAAGACATTGGTATCTAAAGATAATAAAGTTAAATCCATCTTAGGTTATTTAGACTATGTATTTTTTGTTTTACTGTGACTATTAAACATTTTCCTCTGATAACTATAAAGCATATATTTGAGCTTTTAAAGGAAATTATCAATTTTATACTTTGAGTGTTTACCAACAAAGTAATGTTTTGGTCAGGCATACTAAAAATGTTTTGTGAAATAAATTTGAATTAATAAATGTTAACAAAACTAAGATCCGTACTAGCCATGGAATGAAAATCATTCCTAATCTGATGGATAAACCTAAATCCATCAGATTATCACTAATAACTTGACAATCCAGAACATCTGAGCTCCATAAATTGAATTATCATATGGATAATATTTGTGATAGGAATAAGCAATATTTATATTATTTTGAACAGATATAGTACTATTGTAGATTAGACAGAATTATAATACAATATAAATGTCTATTTATTGTATAAGCAATTAATATTTACATGAAAGATAGATGACAAGCAATTCAATCATAGCAAAGTAGGATGTATCATATATAAAACCTCAGCAAAATATTATAGCACACAGTTATTTAACATATTCACCCTTACTGATGAAGTCTTTTAAAACTTATCACTTAATATAAATTGATGGTAATAATATTTATACCTAATGTTTATAATACAGTGTATTTTACTAGATATATCAGAAGTTATATTTCATTGTTTGCCAGCATTTAAGTAATCACTTTGTTGCTAACTTACTTAAAGCATCAAGTTTGTTTTATGTAAACATTGATGAAAGTGCATTTTAATTATCAGTGCATCCCTCTTCCCTCCATTTCCTACACATAAGGAGTTTCATATATGTCATTTCTTATTATAAAATGAGTGAAATTAGAGGTTAAAAACAACAAGTTCACTTATTGTGATTAATTATAGAAGTTCCCTTTCCATATTCATAAATTGTCATTTTATGGCATATACTGAAAGTTTTTTTAGATTTAAATGGCAACATTCTATTTTGTATAATCAGCAAAGGTTAAACTCAGTGATTATTGTCAATTTAATACTATTTGTTCAGAATGTGATTGTTACATTCTGTGACACTCCTAGTTCTGGCTTCTATTGTTTCCCTTGAACAACTTTGTCAGTTTGATGTCATGTATAAAACATTAGTTACCTTGGTAACAGCTTACGTATCATGTATGGTCGAGATGTGTTACAAAACCACAATTCAAGTTAAAGTAATTATATGACTTGTTATGCACATTTACTTATATGAGAACATCATCATGGTTCCCCTTGATTTTCAATATAGTGTATGTCATTTATGACAAGTTAAAACGGTAGTGTTATTATATTCAAGCCCATGTTATTAAAATGAGTGTCTATTGTCAATTTAATACTATTTGTTCAGAATATGATTGTTACATTCCATGATATTTCAAATTCAGGATTCTGTTGTTTCTCTTGAATAACCTTGTCAGTTTGATGTAATGTATAAAACATTAGTTATCTTGGTAACCGCTTACATAAGATATATGGTCAAGATGGGTTACAAAAACTACAATTCAAGTTAAAGCAATTACATGACTTGTTATGCAGATTTACTTATATAAGAAAATCATCATGCTTCCCCTTGATGTTCAATGTAGTGTATATCATTTATGACAAATTTAGACAGTAGTGTTATTATGCACAAGCCCATGTTATTAAATCCTGTCTTTAATATCTAAAATTCAGCAGACTGCTTCATCTTATATGACGATTATATATTTTATGTATAGATTTACTAAAATCAAACATTACATGACTATTCTGTGTGTGTGTGTGTGTGTGTGTGTGTGTGTGTGTGTGTGTGTGTGTGTGTGTGTGTGTGTGTTTTGGCTGTTGCTTAGTTATTTGAGAGACCGCAAGCTGTAATGTTTACTCTTATCATTAGCTCCTTCCAAGCATATTTATACAGTCCATAGACTTTAAATTATGATACCCTTCTAATTTCTTATTTGTTATAAGCATATTTCCATCCTTACATACACACATATCAATACTTCAAACACGGGCAACAACACCCATCCAGTTTTTCTCATGTGGTATGTTTCCGGGCTGTTCTTAAAATATCCAAACCAATATCTGTCCTGTTCCATTTTACCAGCCTGTTCCACACAGTGGCCACTCTGCCAGTGAACCAATCAACACAACTTCCATTCCCACAAATATTTCCACAGAGGAAATCTAATGAATCTCTAGCACTTCCTGGCAACCCCAAACACCCCTAGAATTAGCTATCCCCATATGCTCAACATGTCCGACCTAGCTCACCTCCCAGACCACTGCAAAGGGTACTGTACAAGACCAGGAGCTCTTAGACTTACGCAATAACTCAGACTTCCACTCTTATGTAAGTCCTTAATGTGTTTGGACCAAAATTAATTTTAAATATAAAATTGCGCTTATTATTTATTTTTTTATCAAGAATCAACTTAATGAGCTAAACAAAGTGTTAGGAGACCATCAATATGTATACATGTGGTTTAAAACAGCCCTTTTATTTTATATATATATATATATATATATATATATATATATATATATATATATATATATATTTTTTTTTTTAAACCAAAAATGTTATTGCCGAGAATCATCTCCTGGGCTCCTCAGAGCTGTTAAGCATTATCATCACTCTGTCTCTGTTACCATAGCAACCTGGGAGTGTCTGTTTCTGTTAGTGTCTCTGTGTACTGCATATCAGAGGTTCGTGATGCACTTGAAGCAAAGCTTCACTTCACTGCAGCTTCAAGCCTAAATTCCCTCCCTTTCAGTGAGGCAGCAGCCAGGAAAAGAAGAGAGAGTAAACAGATAAAAAAAAACAAAAAAAAACCTCCCAACAAGCCGCCACAACAAGAGACAACACACTCCTCCAGCCCTCCCACCTCTCACTCAGCAGACATACAAACAAACCATTCTTTGCCAAAATATCCCAAATCACAGTTCTATCCACCCCCTTCCCTTGGATCCAGGCTAAAACACCAAATGTCTCTTCCTAATACACAAGCATCGGTAAACCTCGATCACAAGCCACAACCCACAGCTTCCCGAACATGAAAACGGCAACATATAAGTGCTGCCAGACACAGCTACAGCCACATGCACCATGTCAGGCTTAATCAAACAGCACTCAAAGCTATGATACCTGCCATAAATGATGTTAATTATGTTTAGACAGAATAATAATGACATTTTTACTAGCTGTTAGACACAGCTGCATCCACGCACACCATATCAGGATTGATCAAACAGCACTCGTAGCTGTGATACCTGCCATAATTGATATTCATTATATTTAGACAGAATAATGATGACATTTGTACTAAGAGCTTGCTACTATTATTTAACCAGGATATACATGACATTTCTAAATCATACATTAACTGAAGAAGGCATTAGTCTCCATGACAGCATTTTTTTTCAAAACACTGTGTTACTGCTATTTTATATGATGTTAATTTGTTACATTTGAGTCTGAACTCTGATGCATGGTACCTTGTTGAATTAGTTAATTAATTACTTAAATTATTATAAGTAAAATCAATGAAAAATGAACAAGATACGTATTCATTGAGTTCAAGTATGGGAATAGAAACTTCTATGTTTGTATTATATGTTGCTTTGTTTGGCTTATATATAATGTAAATAGTAACCCAACTTGACCTACCTTTGTTTGTGAAGAATAATTGGACTCTTTGAACATTCTGAATACATCATTACTGTTTCTCAGTTGTTTAAGAAACCCTCTTTTTTAAATAAAAACAGATGACAAGTAATGTACCATATCAGCTGATACTTTGACAGATGTGGTTGTAAGATTTATTTTTTTGGGACAGCTATCTTGGAATCAGTTTTTTGTTTTTTCTTCCTAGCGTCAGTCCAAGGATTTGTTTTTTTTTATTCTTTCAAGAGTAGGGGCCATCCATTCCATTTCTTCTGGGTACACACTATGTTGTTGTTTTATATGACTATAGTAGCTTCTTCTAAGTCATTAAAGGTTCTCATCTCATTGGCAAAAATTATTTTTATCTTGGCTGGAAAGGCCAGCTGTTCTTTAATGTTGTTTTATTTCAACAGTTTTATTATTGGCCAGACTTTTTTCCTTTGTTCTAGTATTCTGGAAGAATAATCATTATCAAACCTTATCAGGCTTTGATTGTATTTTAAGTGTGATTTTCTCCAAGCAGATTTTAATATTAGTTCCTTGTCCAGAAATGAAAGAAATTTTATAATGATGGATCTAGGTGGAATATTTGTTGAGTTAGAAGCAGGTTTCCTCAGTGCTCTATGCGCCCTTTCAATCCCAAATGAAAGTCCCACTTTCAAGTCTAAAAATTCACGAATCCAGTTTGTTAAGAATGAAATAATGTCTTCTCCTTCAGTGTTTTCAGGCAGACCAAAGATCCTTATGTTGTTTCTCCTTTCCCTGTTTTCTAAGTCATCTATTTTTTTAAGCAGCCATGTATTCTGTTTAAGCAGAAATTCTTTTTGGAATTCTTCCTCTTTGAGTCTCCCTTCAATGTCACATAGAGAAGTCTCTATATTTGTTATTTTTATATGGTGTTGCTGTAACAGTTCCTTAAGAGTATCAGTCTGTTTTGGAGAATTTAATTTGAGGTTTTCTAAGTCATTTTTAAAGCCATCCATCTTCAGAGATAGTTCCTGTAAGGTAGATGTCATCAATTGCAGTTCTTTTTTTAAAGCAGCATCTGGATGAGAATTCCTTGAGTTGTTCATATTCAGTGACTCAATATATCGCCAAGTTACTTGAGAAGAAAATTTTTGTACATCTCCACCAAAATTGATATTTATGTAGTTTAGTAGTTTATCTATAGATTTCTGATGTTTTAAACTTGAAAATAATAAAATTTTCCTATATTATTATACTAGTTTATGGAGCTCTCAAAATTCACTGCTCTCAGTTGGTCATCTAGACTCCATCCCCCCCAACATTTTCTTGAATAACTATAATAGCTGCATTAATTATATTGTTTATTTCAAGATTAAGTTTATAATTCTTTTATTTCATGGTGATTTTTATTATTTTGTATATAGTTTGCTATGTAATTCTTCCATTTAACATTTAATGTTTTATGAATACCTTGCAATGTCTTGTGTATGTATATATATATATATATATATATATATATATATATATATATATATATATAGTTACCTATCAAAACATCTACTCTTCATAATATCTAAACTCAAAACATCAAGACCATAACATCTAAACTTCAAAACATCTAAAACTCATAATATTGAATCTCAAAACATTGAAATCTACAAAGCAATTATAAATAACATCCCACACACTGCACCCCCCAAGTGGGGGCTTGGCCCCCCCACACCCTGCATAAATTAAATATACCAACTCCAAGATTGCACTACAGTGGGTTTACTCCAAGATCGCACTACAGTGGGTTTCCCCACTGTAGTGCGACCTTGGAGTTGGTATATTTAATTTATGGGGGATGTAGGGTGCAGGGGGGCTTGCCCCCCTGCATAAACACAGTACAAACTCTGTGGGATGTTATTTATAGTTGCTTTGTAGTTTTCAATGTTTTGAGATTCGATGTTATGAGTTTTAGATGTTATGGTCTTGATGTTTTGAGTTTAGATGTTATGAAGAGTAGATGTTTTGATAGGTAACCATATATATATATATATATATATATATATATATATATATATATATATATATATATATATATGGATGCCATACATTTGGTCGAATTACACTTAGTCGAAAATTATTCCAGGCATTTCACTTCACTGAAAGCTCACTTGACTGAAAGCTCACTTGGTCGAAATTCATTTGGTCAAAAATGAAATATAGCCCCTGCTCCACTGCAGTGCAACCCTGGAGTGAGAATATTAAATAAGGGGGGTGTGTGGGGGGCACAGCCTCCCACATTGGGGGGTGTGGGGGGGTGTAGCCCCCCACATCATGCCAATAATTTTTACTAAAGATATATATATCAATGCATTTCTAATGGATATACCTTCTTATAATAGTGAATACATTAAAATTATGTAGGGGGCGTTCTCACTCCAGGGTTGCACTGCAGTGGGGCAGGGCCTATATTACATTTTCGACCAAATGAACTTTGACCAAGTGAGCTTTCAGTCAAGTGAGCTTTCACTGAAGTGCAATGCCTGGTATCATTTTCGACTAAGTGTAATTCAACCAAATGTATGGAATGCATATGTATATCTATATCTATATATATATATATATATATATATATATATATATATATATGTACGGACTGTTGCCTAATGAAATTATTTTTATTACATTTTTTCATCTTGTGACTTTCTATACACCATGTCTGAAACACAGTCTGTAAAGTATCACAGTTAGATTTTCCTATTAAATACTGCCAGGGAAGTGTTTCAGAATAAAACAAAACACTACCCTCATGTCCAAAACTATTCTGTGTCAAAAATGGGGATTAAGTCTTCCAAAAGAGTACCTCATTTTCTTAACTGTGTCATAATACCCAGTTTTAAAAGTCACTATTTTAAAATGACAGAAGATTGCTTCATTCAAAAAGTATCCTTCCATCAATGTGCTGAAACAGTTCATTGTTTCTATTCATATATCCGTCAAAATTCTGGAATGTCTCCTCTCCTAAAAAGTTACATGTTTGGTCCCCTTTTGCATTCAGGAGAGCATTAATGTCTTCTGGGGAAAAGCAAGACTTTGTAAAATAATGGCAGGTATTCAGAAAAAAATGTTGCATTGTGTTAGCTTAAATTGCATGATGAGTGTAGGTGTGCAGGTGGGGCAGATTCAGAGACACAGGTTGCAATGTCAACCTGCAGAAGAAGCATGGCCAGCACCTTATGTTAATGACCGTATAATGATATGGAAATGAGCAATTAAGAATGAAAATTAACATAAACCACATGATGGAGCAATACAGGTATATATAAAATTGTGCATTTAATTACACAGTTTGCATAATGGTTAGAGTCTTTGCCTCCCATCCAGAAGGTGCAAGATTTGATCCTGACCTCTGGCCAATGCCTTTATGGAGTTTGTACATTCTCCCTGTTTCTCTGTGGGGTTCCTCTCACCTTCCAAAAGCATACTGAGTATTTCCATCTCAGACTCACCAAGAATGGAGTTGTGGGCAGCAGCACAGATTTCTGATGGTGCCTATAGGGGGAAGACTCATATAGAAGAACTGCTTTGGGCATCAACTATAGTATGCAGTACCCTACAGATAGGCAACCATGGATCACAGATGGTGTACCATGTCATGAATAGCCACTCAATGGTGTAAAAATTGGCTCTAAATGATTTAGTCAGTTTGACTAATGTCACCAAAAATAGGCATGGGTATTTGTTGGTGATAGGTGGTCTGAGGACCTGGCCTACTCAGACATATGCTAGGAACCACACCTTTGAAACAGACTCCAACGTCATGTCAAACAGAGCACCTCATTGGCCCTCTTCAAGTGCAATCTGGAAAGTTGGATTGGTACTTATAAATTCACCCCAGGGGTACCACCTGTGTTGGACAGGGACAATAGGTGCTGATCATGGCAATAAGGATATAACTTGGCTGGGCTTGTAAGGGCCATAGGGCTATTAGCCTAGTAACTTTCTATGATCCTATATTCCATGCATTTAGGGGAAAATGGCTTGTGAGGGACTAGGACTGGAAAATAAACATACTAGTTCCAGTGTGGGGACATTCACAACTGTGGCAGTACAGACCTATCAAACTACTGTCACACTGCATGTCACAACTGTGGCAGTACAGAGCTATCAAACTGCTGTCACACTGCATGTCACAACTGTGGGCAGTACAGAGGTATCAAACTGCTGTCACTCTGCATGTCACAACTGTGGCAGTACAGAGGTATGAAACTGCTATCACACTGCATGTCACAACTGTGGCAGTACAGAGGTATCAAACTGCTGTCATACTGCATGTCACAACTGTGGCAGTACAGAGGTATCAAACTGTTGTCACACTGCATGTCACAACTGTGGCAGTACAGAGGTATGAAACTGCTGTCACACTGCATGTCACAACTGTGGCAGTACAGGGGTATCAAACTGCTGTCACACTGCATGTCACAACTGTGGCAGTACAGAGGTATCAAACTGCTGTCACACTGCATGTCACAACTGTGGCAGTACAGAGGTATCAAACTGCTGTCACACTGCATGAAAGTTCTGAAAAGGGTGCGTGATCAGTGCATACACACAGTAGTAGATAGTAAAATGGAAGATGAGCATATCAGATTCAGATCAGGATGTAGCACAACTGACCTGATGTTTACAGTGAGACAGATAGTTGTAAAGAAGCTAGAGCTGAGGAAAGAGTCCTACTGGGCATTCTTAGACTTGGAGAAAGCATGCTAACAAAGAAACAGAAAGCAGGTTAGCAACTTCAAATACTTGGGAGGAGTAGTTGAGGAGAAGAGACGTCTAAATGAGAAGGTCAAAGCTAGAATTAGAGAGACTGTAGACAACTGGCACAAAGTGTTGGGGTTAGCGAATGACAAAAGAATGCCAAAGAAGCTAAAAAGTAAGGTGTACAAAATGTGAGTGAGGCCAGTACTACTATATGGTACAGAAACCTGAGCAATAAAGGCAGAGTATTTGCAAAAGCTCGAGGTGATGGAGTTGAAGTTCCTGAAAAGGGCGGTAGGTTGCACATGATGAAGAAATGAGGACAGGTGATGGAGTTGAAGTTCCTGAAAAGGGCGGTAGGTTGCACATGATGAAGAAATGTGGACAGGTGATGGAGTTGAAGTTCCTGAAAAGGGCGGTAGGTTGCACATGATGAAGAAATGAGGACAGGTGATGGAGTTGAAGTTCCTGAAAAGGGCGGTAGGTTGCACATGATGAAGAAATGAGGACAGGTGATGGAGTTGAAGTTCCTGAAAAGGACAGTAGGTTGCACATGATGAAGAAATGAGGACAGGTGATGGAGTTGAAGTTTCTGAAAAGGGCGGCAGGTTGCACATGATGAAGAAATGAGGACAGGTGATGGAGTTGAAGTTCCTGAAAAGGGCGGTAGGTTGCACATGATGAAGAAATGAGGACAGGTGATGGAGTTGAAGTTCCTGAAAAGGGTGGTAGGTTGCACATGATGAAGAAATGAGGACATCAGAGCAGAAGCCAAAGCAGCCCCATTTGCAGAGAACAGATTAAGGTAGTTTGAGCACATGTGCAGAAAAGCAGACAGTCTGGTGAAGAAGATTTGGGACAGACAGGAAGAAGGCAAGAGGAAACAAAGGCACCCAGCAAAGAGGTGGACTGACTGTGTGTGAGAGAAGACCGGTGACAGTCAGGCATGACTGTCGAAGAAGGTAAGAAAATGGTATTGAATTCAGACAGGTGGTGCCAGGTGACCCCAAGAACAAAATAGGGAAAAAAGGGGCTGATAATGATGATAAAGTTTTGCAGTGAATTGCATCACCAGTGAATTTGTACACCATCATTTCTTGGTGGTTAGAGACAGATACCATGCTAAGATGTTTCAAGTAGTATCTTCATTAGATGAGCAATGTATGCTCGTGGCTGTACTCCTAGCCAAGCCAGTGTCTATGACAGTGCGCATCATTACTATCTGTGTTGCAGACAGAGCTGACCATACATAACATAACATCATCCTCACAGCAGGGACAGCAGAGGTCCAAATGGAGAGATGATGGGGCCTGACTGGAGAAATGATAAGGGTCCAAATGGAGACATAAGTCAGCAAGTAAAGGAGAGTATTATTGCTGAAACTGAATTCATCCTCAAGTCTTGAAAGCCATAAAGACAATAAAGTGGACTATTGAAGACAAGAAAGAAATTATATAGTGTTAGTATTATGCAAATAGACCAGAATTTCCAGACATAAGATATAATATGATTGAGAGAGAAATTAGTTGAAAGAAAAATACTTCCACATTCTACAGATTTCTGAAAAAAAGTATATAGATCAAAAAACTTTGATCTATTTGGAAAAAGAAACATCCGAGGAAGTGTGAAAATATAAACAACAAAACCCAGAGATTTTTGAAAAGTATAAAAAAGAAATACAGACATGGGAAAGAGAGAGAGATTTGATATGGTGCAATATTTATGCAAAGGAGAAAGTCAAATTAATCAATATAAAGAAGGCAGCCCCAAAGATATTCAAAGAAAAATACAGACAAAGGCATCAAGATATGGAAAATTTCACAATAAAAAATAATATCACAAAGAGGGAATGTAGAAAAGAAGATCAGTAAAGTAGAATTTAAAAACATAGAAGTTGAAGTTATGGAGTGCCTGCAAAGTGAAAGATTTGATGTAGAAGGTCTAACACAGGTTACATCGCAGCATGATGGAGTGAGTCCCCAAAGTAAGGAGAAGCAGGAAGGTCAGGAGACATCTGAAGAAGAAATATGAACATGGGAAAGAAAAAGAGATTTAATATGGTGTAACATTTATGCAAAGGAGAAAGCAAAACTAATCAATACAAAAAGAGCAGCACCAAAGATATTTGAAAAGAAATACAGGCAAAGGAATCCAGAGCTGGAAAACTTTACAATACAAAAAATAAGAAGACAAAGAGGAAAGTAGAAAAGGAGATTAGTAATAAATAGAAAATGAGGTTATGGACTACCTGCAAAGTGAAGGATTCAGTGCAGTAAAGATAATTCAGAAAGCACCACAACAGAATAGAGCAATGGATATCCAAATGAAGGGGAAACCAGCGGAATGGGAAGCAACTGGTCAGGTGCCATATGAAGATAATTTGAAGCCTTCCACAGGAAACCAGTATAAACATTCACTTGAACCTGGACAGTAAGGGAGGGAACAGAAAACTGTGGAAACTGATGCAGTCAATGCTGAGGAGTGATACGCCAGTGAGTTCCCATACGACAAAGCAACGGATGGCACAGGATGAAATTGAAGAGAAGGTGCTGTAGGAAGATGGTATAGAACTTTCTAAAGAATGCCCACAGAAAATGGAAAACAAAAAATGCACCCCCAGTTTAGAAGAAAATGAGCTAAGAGAAGAGTTGCTTGATACATAGTTAGGCATATTAACATCAACGAAAGAAACAGACTGCAGAAGGTCAATAAAACACCAAAAGATCAATCATTTTTTACAAGCTTTATTTAATGAATCCTTTACCTTAACTAAAGTATTAATAATACTAAATACAAATGATGGTCCCTACCTGAATAAGACAAATATGTGCTTGTTATGGACAATACTTGCTATATCTAGGAAATGCATAACCAGAAGGTGGAATTCAAATACATCTCTGACCTTGGAAGAATTCTACACTTTACTGAAGACAACTGCATTGATGGAAATAAAAATCAAAGAACTACGAATCTATCCCAGGCCATTGGTAAATAATCCTTGGAAGAAAGTTATATCTTTGTTGGACACTCTGCAATAATCAATATTGTATCTCTGATAACTGATCTGTTAATTCTATACTTAATAACATACAGTGTATATAATTGAAAGTCAGGCTATTGTAAATATTGTATATAGTTGTTTAAAATGATATTTAAAAATATTATGTAAATGTTATTTTAATTGAAAATAAAAAAAATTGAGGAAAAAAAATAAAACAAAAGTCGTTTGATAAAACAAATGAACACAGTAATTAGGACTGTCCATGGAGATCCATGTGATATAACTAAAGTAAACAGGATATATTACTGTGCAGCTAAATTAATAACTGATAAAATTCTACCACAATAACACAGGGTAGTGAGGGAAAGGAAGGGGAGAAATCAAATACCATCATGGAAATATTGAATAGAGAAAACTATAAAGCAACTAAGACAAGAAGTGTCACTGTTAGAAGACTATAGAAGAGGGAACAGATAACAAAAATAGTAAGAAAGACGTGATAAGAGCAATGCGCAGTATTAGAACAGACCAGGATCTATCATGTACTATCACAAATAACAAGCTAAAAATTTTAGCACAGGTGGATAAACTTAGAAGATTCACAGATAAATATAAAGGAAAAGTACAAAATAAGCAATTTATTGATGATCCAAAAAAGTTTTATAGAGAACTGGGAAATTAAGGTAAAAGGAATTGAATGACTGCCAAAAATAGAAGAAATAGATACATTTTGGAGAAGTATCTATGAAGATCCTGTGAAACATAACAAAGATGCTAAACGGATAGAAGAAGTAAAAGAAAAAATAAGAAGTTTAAAGGTACAGGATATGAAATGAGATGAAGTAACAGTGAGAGAGATTGAAACAAAGTTAAGAAAAGCCTCTAATTGGAAAACCCCAGGCCCAGATGCAGTATCTAGCTTTTGGTTAAAAGTATTAACATCTTTGAACAAAAATTTAGCCATGAGTAAGAACTATTTATATGTGCACCCTGAACAGACACCAACCTAGCTAACAGCAGGAACAACAATGCTCCTACTTAAGAGTGAACATGCAAGCTACCCTAAAAATTGTAGACCAATAACTTGCTTTCTGACAACGTATAAACTATACATGGGAAATTATGCCGTTATAGTATGTAGTCATTTAGAAGAAAACTGAATTATGGCAGTAGAAAAAAAGGGCAAGAAAAGAAAGTAATTTGGAACAAAGGATCATTTGTTGTTAAATAAAGTCATAGTGGAGAACTGTAAAAAAGGGAAGAATCTACATATGGCATGGACTGACAACAAAAAAGCATTTGATAGTATCCCACATTCATAGATAAAAGAGTGCCTAAAAATGTATAAGATACATGCTACACTCACTGACTACATTACAGTGACCATGAAACAGTGGCAGACCACTACCACTTTGGAGTTAGGCCATGATAAAGGCCAAATTATTATCCCAGGGATAAAAATTCAAAGGGGGATATTCCAGGGCGACTCTCTGTCACCTCTGCTATTCTGTCTTGCACTTTAAACTGTCTATTTAACAACATAGGCCATGGCTATAATTTGGCTCCTAGAAAACAACAAAGTGTAAAGACTTCTCTTCTCTTTGTTGATGATTTAAAACTGTATAGCTCATCAGATGAGCTGCAGGTTGCCAAAATGTTTCAGATGATATCAGAATGTCATTTGGTCTTGATAAATCTGCAAAAGCAACCTTTAAAGCAGGAAAATTGCAGCACCAAGAAAACATCAGTTTGGGACAAGAATATAATATAAAAGAACTTGAGTAAGAGGGAGTGCATAAATATTTGGGAATTGATGAAGGATCAACAATAAAACATGAACAAATGCAAATAAAACTTAGTAAGGAATACTTTAGAAGACTTAAATTAATCCTGAAAACAGCGTTGACATCTAGGAATAAGATCCAAGCTATAAACCAATTTGCTCTTCCTGTCCTAACTTACAGTTTTGGAGTGACTGACTGGCCCCAAAGCGTGTTGGATAGATTAGACAGGAAAACAAGAAGGATGCTTCATGCTCACCAAATGATTTATAAAAGTCAGTGCAATCCAAGATTATATATTCCCCATTCCGAAGAAGGCTGAGCCTCCTTGAAACTGATTACATGTATAGATCTGCAATCGTGGGACTCCACACATATCTGCTGACCTCACAACACCCAAATGCAGTGAAAGTTTTGAAACACGAGGAGAATAAATATAAGATGACTTCTCTGCTTAATCTAGCAGAAGCATATTGGCGTCAAGCAGGAATGGAAATCAAACCAGAAGTAGATAAAAATCTAGCAACAATGGAATGTGCCAAAAAAAAAAAAAAAAAAACAAAATAAAGAATATAAGGTGAAGGACCTGATGAGATGGCAAGAAATGTAGAAAATGCATAAATATAGTTGCAAGTATCTGGAATAACCACACGTTGATCAGGAACAAACACAGAAATGGTTAAGGAGAAGTGAATTCAAACCAAGAGATGAAAGGTTAATATTGGTAGCCCAAGATAGTGGGCTACATATATGCTTGTTTACAAAATCCATTGAACATGTGGGAGAAACAGACACATATAGATTTTGTAAAACAGAATTTGAAACAGTTGCACACCTTGTTGCTGGTTGTGATATACTAATGGCAGAAGGGCTGTATACTGAAAGGCATAATATTGTGGCGAGACTGTTGCAATGGGGATTGTGCAAACATTATGGTATCGAAGTGGCTGAAAAACACCGGAAACATAAGCCACAAAGCATCATAGAAAATGATGAAGATGACATCACATGGGATCATCCATTACCAACAGTTCAAAAGATAGATGCTAGAAAACCGGATATAGTGGTCCATGAAAAGAAGACAAAAGTAGCATTGATTATTGAAATCACCACATCCAGTGACTACAGTGCTTTGTGTATGGAGAGACACAAAGTCATAAAATATCAGGATCTGCAGGCAGAAATGACAGCAATGTGGAAAAAAGATACCTAGAAAGTTCCAATAGTAGTAGGAGCAATGGGTCTTATAAAAAATAATCTACAATTGTATTTAGATATGTTACCAATACATGTAACCCCATACGAATTGCTCAAGGAGTCATTACTGGGCACGCTGAGGGTGCTGCAAAGAGTACTTTTGGCTGACATCAAAGACTGAAACAATACTAATTTCATGAACTCTAATTGTACTTTGACTAAGGAATGGGGTCCATTCCCATCATGGTATTAGAAACCCAAAAGATTTGGAGAAATTAAAGCAGAGGCATAATTGAAGCTATTGTGTGGAGAAGTTATAGACATACTCACCTCACATAAAATCCCATGGGTTGTATGGAATAATGATGTCTGTGGACACTAGAGTATGTGTGCAATTGACTGTCCTGGATACTGGACCTTCTAGTGATCATCAGGAACGTGGTGAGCATACCACAGGCATGTGTCTCGCAAACATTGCATCACTTCCTTGATGTTATGCTGCAGCAGAAGGTGTATATGCAGTTATCATAGATGACAGAGAAGAGAAACAACACTATGGTGGTATTTATGAACTAGCCTATTTCCCTGAGCTTCTAGAGGCCATTGACTGCACCCATGTCACCGTCAAGGCACTACCTCATCCAATGAACACCAGTACATCAACTGAAAGGATTTCTACTTTATCAACTGCCAGTTGACATGTAATTCACAGAGTATTATAGGTTCATTGGTAGGTACTAGGCTAGCTGCCCTTGAAATTGGATTGTTGATAGTCTGCCTCCTGGGTGGTGTAGTATGCTCCAGAGACCTGCAGCAAGATATTTGTTCTCTGTGCAGGTGTACACAACATGGTGGTATGCAGACAGTGGAGGAGGGGGCTAACATTGTAGAACAAGACAGACCAGATCAAGTGGTGGAGGAGATGCTTGCCGAGAAAAGATCAGTGGAATTGGCCACAGGGGAAGGCCATGCAAGGCAGATGCATGTGTAATATGCTGCAGCATTGGGATATAATTAAAACTGTTACATGCAATACTACACCCAGGCTATACTGAACAGTGCATTAATTGGGCATGTTGTAAGTCAGACATTGTCTACCCAGGTAAAACAGCAGTGAGAACAAATTACAGTTGTCATCATTTGCATAGGTGAGGAGTGGTACAATGACAGGAATCAGCAGCAGGCATTCTGGTGAAAGGCAGTGGGCTAAGGCTGTAGAATACAGAGGGTGACAAAGATGATTGATTGTGGGTAGCTGGGTTTACTTTGCAGGTAGGAAATGGTGTTTCCTCATGGGCAGCAGGTGCCCAAATGTAGTGGATAGTTGCTTAGTATGGGTTCCAGGGGGCACAACTCATCCAGATGTTGTTTTATTGTGTATTGGTTGCTTTGACAGGTTTTTATGGGACCTTCAGGTGAGAATGAGACACACTGTGATCATCCACGCCACAGGTTCTCTCTCTGAGAAATGGCAAGGTCACTCACACCTGACGACAGGTATGAAGATGAACTACATGACCTCCACTGCCTAGTCACATCATGTGCATGACCACCACATAGGCTATAGCTGCTCGGGTGGCAAGCTGTGCTGGACCAGACTCACCAATAGAAGGTGGTGTGGAACAGGTAGCAATATGTGACCATGACTTACCAATCTTATTAGGTATACCCAGGATGGGGGAAGATGAGTGGCAGCCCCCTAAATAGCATCAGTTTTGGTGTATTGAAGCAGATACTCCATTGAGGCAGTAGAAGCACCCAGGTGCATGTCCAACATGCCACACAGCTGAACCACTAACTGTACTCCATCATGCATGTCATTATGCAGTAGACAGATTACACCTATCATTTTTGCCATGGCAAAGATGGTATTTGCTTATGCCTGGATGACTACCCTGCACATCCATTGTGTAATGCACATTCTGTCACCCAATTTGGGTGATGAACAGAAGCTATGGCATTGATGATTACTGGTCTGCTGCATGTCTAGGTGTCGGAATAAGTATATGTAATTCGTGTTACACCTGCATATCTCTTAGTGGATCTACTTCTAAACCTCGAACCTCATATAACCGAATTTCATTTTCACAAGAAGAAAATTGTGAAAGCTGAAATACCCAAATGGTAAATGTTTCTCAGGGTAAGTAAACACTTGGCCAACATGCCCTTTTCTTCACTGTAGAGTGATCCCAGAGTTGGTATATATATATATATATATATATATATATATATATATATATATATATATATAGTTAGGGAGGTGGGTTTCACGTACTTTGGTGGGTGTTTCATGTAAGTTTGGGCAAGTGTTTACTTACCCTGGGAAAAATTTGCTGTTTCGGTATTTCAGCTTTTGAGATTTTCATCTCACGAAAATGAAGTTTGGTTATATGAGGTTTGAGGTTTAGAAGTAGATCCCTCTTAATCACCTGCTTTACTGCCCATTTGCAATTCTGCTAATTACTTTCACCATTTCTTACATCTTTGCTTTATGAGGCATGTGCCTTTTAAGTATTCTACTGTCTCTCTGACCACGAGGTATCCCCAGCGATGTCTTGGTGATCTAGACTGGGCTGACAGTGGGTGGTGTGCCACAGGCATCATCGATATCATCATGTGCTTTATACCTTTGTGGTTAGCATCATCCAATGCCACAACTTTATTAATCAATGCTGCCACTAATGGAAATACATCTGGCATATCATGGGCATCTAACTACCAGGTTGTTGGGTGATGCTTCATGGTGGCTGTCATATGTCAGGATGAACAATTGCCACCAGTTTTAGGTGTCCCATATCTATTCCTTTTGAAATGCTGAGGAAGAGTACAAGTGGCATAGTATCCTTTGTATCGTGCAGGTCAAATTTTGGTAATCCCTGAATGCCATCTGCTGCTAAGCTCCCCTAGACTGGGCATTAGATGTTTAGGGATTGTTTCTGCATCTACATCCCTTTTACTTACACTGTTTATCAGTCATAGACCAGGGCACTGTTCTACATGTGGCTAACTTGTTAGGTGGCATGGAATTTTATGCCTTGTAGTGCACATATTTCTGTTGTACATTAATATCATGCCTCTATATTGCTTTATCTTTGCCATTGCATACCTAGCTGAATTTTACTCCTCCAGGGCCTGTACTGACAGCTGCTACAGCACACAGCATTGATAATTAATTGCTTTTCTCTTTCTCACTATCATCTTCTTCTTGTTCTTTTTTTATTTGTTTATCCTTTGTTACTGTATTTCTCTCCATTTGTATTCATATTTTATGCAGTGTCATCCATGGAAGTGACAGTGGCTACCGCACCATGCACTTGCAATATCATCATCTTCTGAGTCCATAGCAATCTTCAGACCTGCCTCTTCACAGGGTGATCAAGGACATGCTGCAGGGGGAAACCTGGAGGGCTTTCTAGTGCACCTGATGCTGTATCTCCATTGTGGGAGAGTGTAGGGTCCCTACTGATGGGCATCAAGGGAGTCCTGCTGAGTCACCCACAGGATGTAGAAGGCCTGGTGATGTTCTTGCTAAAACAGTTTGGCCCTGACAGCCTGGAGCACATCCTTATGTGATATGCAGAACACTAAGAGCCAAGACTGGCTTAGACAAGCTATGAGGGCGGTCATGGAGGTAAGAATGATTAGGCAAATGAAAAAGTTGAAGACTATGTTTTATCTGATTTTTCAGAAATCTGAGCTTTTTTAATTTATAGCCCTTGCAAAACAAAGCACAGTACCTTTCAGTTTTAGAAGCTGTTCTAATTCTTTTTGTTTGACTCTCAGAACTTCACCAGGCACAAAAAGAAACTGGATGACATTGTCCAAATTGGACCAGCCAGCTCCATCAATGGCTCCTTCAGGGATTTATATTCTTACTTCCTGGTATGTTTCATTAGCATCATTAGCATGATGTACATCTAGATGGCCTAGCTCAGTAACAGCAAAACTCTGGATCAAAGTTGCCATTTTGGCAGTTGCTGGAGCCACAGTACTATGCTATTTTTAGTTAGGATCACTGTTAGGCCTTCAGTGTAGATGGCAGATTTATTTCAAGACCCTTAAACTGATCATTCACTCATGAGTCAGCTGCTACGGCCTCTTCATTTACAGGTCCCATCATTATGCATATATCATTTGAATGTCACAGGAAACCAACCACCACAAAGAGAATGCACATTTTAGCTACCTTGTATAAAGAACCACAGTTCTACCTTCCAAACAGGCCAAAAGATTAGTGAAGCCATTCTTGTCAACAAAAACAAAGCAATCAATTAAATGTACTGTTCATTTTGGAGCTCCTTCTTGTACGCACTCATAATTTCTTTAAAATAGATTATGCAGTATGTGACAACCCTGCACTAGCCCAGTAATCAATGAGCCTCAGTCCTCACTACTGGCAACAGTGGGGAATGTGCACACTGGGAGAATAACAAGTACACACACAGTAAAGTGCAATTTCCCTTAAGAGCACACAAAGATCACAGTCAGCCTGGGGATGGTTTCTTCCTCTTTCTCCAGATCCCCAATAAGACTCCCCACTGGCACAGCTATAGAGTTGATATATCAGCTGAGTGGCCAAGCCAAGATCTCCAGTACCATCTGTGTCCAACCAGTGCTTCGTGCCCCTGCCCAAGTAGCTGACACACACACTCCTTGAGATTTGTTGTATATACAAACACACACACACACACACACACACACACACACACACACACACACACACACACACACACACACACACACACACACAGACACACACACACACACACACACACACCTGGGAAAGGTTGGCACAGGTTTACTAGATGTGCCCCCTTCTGCACAGACTATAAGGTAGTTTTCACTGCCATCAGCCAACTCTTTATCAGCTACTTTAAGGCCATTAGCAAAGGGTGTCCAATCCTACTGTGTAATGTTACTATTAATCCAAATGGTAGTCTGACCAAGAGCAAGGCTGTTTAGGAGTGGCCTGTACAGTGTTACCAAATAGATGTGCATGCACTCTAAGATCTTCAATATCGCTAAGCAAAACAGCCACAATTAAAAGGTTTAAATATATTTAATAATAAATAATAAAAGGACAAGAAAATACATCAGAGTTCAAAATCATATGAAATATTTAAAACAACATTGCAGGACAGTCTCAAATAAATAAAGAAAACATCTAAGCTACACTTTACTATATTCCTATCTGAATCAAAAATAGTTACTATGCCCTAAAACTTACTTACATCAAGGCAAGTGCAGAGGTGAGTGTTTGTTTCCAGCTGATGTTAGGTCAAAGACAAAATACAAAACACACAGTCTCTCACTGAGGGAGTTCTTAAATTAATATCAAATATTACTGCTGGTTAGCTTGGATGACATCACTTTTTGTCACCTGACTTCAGTTCCCAAGCTAAACTCATTTTTTCAGAAACTAATAGAATTTTAGCATCTTCCAGTGAAAAATACAGATCTCTCAGATGTTTGCAGGTCCTGGAAGTCATAATAAAACACTTCTACATCTTAAACTTAGTAATTACTTCTCTTTCAAGACAATACAAAAAACTTCTAGCTCTAGATATTGTGTCTGCTACTGTACTGAAACTGAGAGATTGCATCTCTTTTATTACATTGTTATGAAACAATTTAATTTTAACTATTTTCTCTGAATTTATTCCAAGTTAACCTCCTATGTTCCAGTTTCCATTAAACATATTGTCAAAGGAAAAATTAACTTCAAAAAGATCAATACACGGCAGGTTCAGGTTAAGGCACTTTAATCTTGCAGCAAGGAGACAAAAACGTGCTAATACAGAGTTTGTCTAACTAGAATCAGGAAGTGCAGACATTTTTATACATTTTCTAATAAGACATTGCCTACCAAGCTGACGTAGCAGATCACAAGTTTTAGCATCATTACTTCATAGCAGCTGTTTGTCCATGATTTTCTGCTTGCACTATCAATTTTGTGAAAAACTTCCTAAGAAAAACAACGTGGCCTTGACGACCACCGGTTAGATACAACTTTCTTCTATGCAATGTTACCATTCAAGGTACTACGGCTAATTTGAGCACAAAGCAAGTATAGATTGCAATCAATTTCTTTAAACAGTCCTTTGTCTGTCTTTATCTCTTCCCTCTGCAGCTGTGCATGTTCTCATAACATGAACAGAGCTGATTGTTCAAGATCATAACATTATAGAAAACAGTATTGTTTCATTTCTTACTTCCTGACCTAACAGATAATCACCTGCTTCTCAGTACATTTCCAAAAGGCATAAGCATGAATTTTGCTGTGCTAGCAAACACTAGGTCAGAGGGCATCTTGCAAGTTTCAGAAAGCATACTGCAGTTTCAAAAACATCTTTTAGTCTCATATAAAACTAAGCTGTATATAAAATAGAATGAAAAACGTGTTAACTCTTTTAGTTTCTAATTAGCACTAAGCACACATATTAATACATATTTTTCTGACATTTCCCCCCGTTAATACTTTTTATTCTATTTTCAAAAGCATAAACAGTTTGCTTCTTCTCCTAACCTCTTCCGTTTAGGATTTGCATTTAAGAGAGTCATTTAGTTTAGACTTATGAAAGCATTTCACTTTTCAACAACTCTTCAATTTCAGTACTTTGATACAAAGTCTCGGAAACTGACATATCTATAAAATCTTTGATTAATCTTTTCATGCAGGGAATACCACAACAAATGCATGCTCCTAATAGGAGTAATCCCACACAAATGGCAATCAGGATGTTCATTAGGATGGAACCCCACCCCCCAAACGAATTCTGGAAAAAGTCTGTCAGGGGGTTTGGGCCTGGTTTGGTCATGGTCGACACTTGCTGGATCACCTCAAGATGATTGTTTATCTCGTGTTGATTGTCTGGAATGTACGAACAGCATTCTTCTTTGATTAAAGCGCATGTACCACCCCTCGCCACTAGGGTGAAGTCGAGAGCCATGCGGTTTTGTAGCACCACAGTTCTCATAGCATTAATTCATCAGTCACTAATTCGAGAGCAGAAAAAGTTAAATTGCTCATAACTTCGAGAAGTTTGGACAGTTTTCTCAGCTCCCAAATCGATTTTACTGCACCATATGCAGGGGCTATGCCAGCCCACGATATAATAGTGTGACTCAAGTCCATGTGTGTTAGTTTATCTTTGTTCTTTACGGAATTATGGTTTCTCCATCCCGCTTCAATTTGTACCACTGGATTCTCGGGTCTCTTGATTGGATTTCCAGGTTTACTGCTGACCTCTCTGACATTTCGAATTTTCCCTCGAGGCAAAGCTGCAGTGTGTCGTATGGCCGGAACCAGGTAACCCAAAAAACAACTGCCAGACCAATTCTCAGGTAACCATTTGTATGCCTTTTTCCCACAAATAAAATAACAGTTCCCTACTTTAGTATTGATATAAGCTTGCCCTGCATGAAACATTTTCTTATCAATGATAGAAAGCTGCTTTAAAAGAACAGGATTATGTTGTACTTCACTAACAGTTTTATGCATTTTCTCAAAATATGCATCATAGTTTGTATCACAAATAGTTTCTGCCTTACTGGCCTTAATATAACATTTATAAGAAACAGTCACATTGCAATTGCTCCAACCCACCTGAATAGTGTCATTTTTATAAAAACACACAACTCCCTTTTGTGTAACAGGTAGGTACAACGCTATTTTGTCTTGTGATTTTACAGGTGTAGTATCAAAGATCAAATTTTCCCAGGTCTCATTGACCCCTAGGGGGACAGCAGTCATTAATAATCCCCCGTATGCTGTTGGTATAGCTGTGCAAATCTAGCAATTCAAAACATTAAAAGTTTAGCATACACATATTTAATTGCTTGATAAGTGTTAAAGTTTGGATGCCAGTCTATGAGTAATGCATCATGTTTCTTCAGTTCAACTCGTGTGGCTGGAAAAAGGAAAGGCCACAGCAAAAAGATCATTGTCACCAGTATAGCTAACAGGATAATCATGCAATTTTTCTGAGACTGTTCTGCATCCCTGTTTACTCTATACCTGGTCATTTTGTTCTTGTTGTGTAACAGTAACAAGGTTTTTGTCCAGTTCAAAGTTCTTGACCAATTTGCAGTGTGTCAAATGGATCCAGGGCACACGCTCAGCAATTTTGACTGCAGTGGGTGTTGTCAGCAAAACTTGAAACGGTCCTTCCCACTTTGGAGAGCTCCAATTCTTTTTCTTTATGACCTTCACCCAGATCCATTCACCTGGTTGCACTGCTACCTCCTATGGTCTGGTCTGTTCTTTATCTGAAACAGAATTTAACTGTAGAAGTCTTTTGTTATTCAATAACCTCCTCATATACTCTGCAAGTGAACTGTCGGCCTCCTGATCTACAGGCATGAGAAGTTTCCACTGAGGTACATAATATAATATGCCCTCCCAAATAACATTTCAAAAGGAGTTAACCCCTTTGCATTTGGAACAGTTCTCATACTCAACAGTGCCAGAGGTAAACAGTGCACCCAATTCTTTTGAGTCTCTGTTATTATTTTCCTAAGTTTACCCTTCAAAACCCCATTGTGCCTCTCTACTAATCCTGCAGATTGTGGATGATATGCGCAATGGTTTTTTAAAGAAATTCTGAAAAATCGACTCAGCTGTTGTATAGTTTGATTTACAAAGTGTGTGCCATTGTCACTGTAGATCTTTTCCGGTATGCCAAATCTAGGAATAATTTCTTTGATAAGTATTTTCACAACAATAGCTGTGTCTGGATTTTTGGTCGGAAAAGCTTCCACCCATTTGGAAAACATATCTATAATGACAAGACAGTACTTCTTATTTTCGCATTTGTTCAATTCTATGAAGTCCATACAAATAGTATGGAACTGGTATGGTGGTGTAGGGAAACTCCCTTGCTTAGGCTTCAACGCCCCTTGTGCATGATGTTTATTACAAACATGACATACCGCACAAAAATTTTTAGTGTAATTTGTAAATCCATACGTTGTAAATACTCGATTAACTAACTGTACCATCCCCCCTGTTGAGACATGGCACTGCCCATGGCTCAACAAAGCTGCATATCTAAACAAGTTAGACGGAAAAATCGGTTTTCCTTCCTTGGAGATGTACAGCCCCTTCTCAAGGATTGCTCCTCGTTTTACCCATTTCTGTTTCTCTACGTTCGTAGTGAGTGTCTGCATTGTTTTCAACATTTCTAAATCTAAAATCTTAGAAGGTTGTAATTCCTCACTCAAAAGAAATACTTCTGAAGCTGTAGCTACCTGCTTTGCAGCTGTGTCAGCTCTCTCATTACCTTTTGAAATCCTATCCTGTTGTTTGGTATGAGCTACGCATTTGCAAATAGCTACTTTTTGAGGCAACTAAATAGATTCTAACAAATCTAAAATAAATTGCGCATGATTAATCAGTTTGTAAGTAGATGTTATCATTCCTCTATTCTGCCACTGTTGCGCAAAAACATGTACAGTAGAAAAAGCGTACTGGCTATCAGTAAAAATGTTTACACATTTACCCTTTGCTAAGGTACATGCCCATGTCAAGGCAATCAATTCTGCTGCTTGTGCAGATAAGTTGTGTGGTAAAGACTTTGCTTCTAGAATCTCAGTGTCAGAAACTACTGCATACCCTACTAGATTCTGCCATGTAGGACCCTTTCTGCATGAGCCGTCCATGTAGTATGTCACCTCGGTATCATCCAAGGGAACATCCGTAAGATCTTTTCTAGGTAGTGTCTTTTGCTCAATCTCCTGCAGGCAACAATGTGGTGTGCCATCCGCAGGGGTTGGGAGCAAGGTTGATGGATTCAAAGTTGTGCATCATTCAATTGTCATATAAGGTTGGCTCAACAGTATAGTCATACAAGAAAGATGTCTAGCAGGAGAAAGATATGCTACTTTTTCTTGCAGTAAAATAATCGCGACTGCATGAGGCACTCTCAATGTGAGAGGGTGGAACAGCACTACTGAGGCCAAAGCCTGCATTGCCATTGCAGCTGCGACTACTGCTTGTACACAGTGGGGCAGGGATCGCGCCACTGGGTCTAGCTGTGATGAATAGTAAGCTATGGGGCGTTGCTTGTCCCCATGTTGCTGCATCAATACTGATGTCATATAGCCTTGCTTACAATCTACAGTTTGGAAAAAATGTTTATGATAGTTCGGTAATCCTAAAACTAATGAAGATGCTATCAATTGCTTCAGTTTGCAGAAAGCTGATTCTGCTTCTGGTGTCCATTGTAATAAATCTTGTGCTGCCATAGGTTTCTTGTATATCAAGTTGGTCAATGGAGCGGATTCCAAGGCATAGTTTGGAATCCAACTCCGACAAAAATTAGTCGTACCTAAGAAGGACATCATTTCCTTCTTGGTAGTCGGTTTGGGTGCTTGTAAGATTGCTATTTTCCTATCTTCATCTAATATTCTGCCTTCTTTGGATATTACATATCCTAGGTATTTAACCTGCTTTTTCCAAAGTTGCAGTTTGTTTTTGTTTACTTTGTGTCCTTGAGTGGCTAAAAATTGTAGTAATGCTATGGTATCTTCTCTGCATTCTTGCTGGGTGGGGGCTGCCAGCAGAATGTCGTCTACATAAAGTAAAATTTGGCTGCCTTTCGGTGGGATAAATCCCGCCAAGTTACTTGCCATTTCCTGTGCGAATATTGTTGGGCTTTCACAATATCCCTGTGGTAGTTGCGTATATGTGTACCTTTTCCCCTGAAATGTAAATGCAAACCAATGTTGGCTGTCAGGGTGTATCGGTATTATGAAAAACACATTGCTAATATCTACCACAGAAAAATACTTCTGTTGAGGTTTTAAATCATTCAATAAGGTGTGTGGATCTGGCACTGTAGGTGCTCTGGGTATTACTGCATCATTTACAGCTTGTAAATCTTGGACCATATGCCATTCTCCATTTGCTTTTCTAACAGGAAATAAGGGTGTATTACATAGTGAATCGTGAGATTCTACCAGTACTCCTTCCTTAAGTAAGGCTGCTATTATAGGTTTGATTCCTACTTCTGCATCCTTTCTCAAGGGATACTGTCTTTTTTGTGGTCTAAATGCTGACTTTGGCGTGATTGTAACTGGTCCTGCTGTATGAATAAGTCCTACATCTGATTTCCCTGCTGACCAGAGAGTTTCTGGTATGCTTCGTAAGGCTTTCTCTTCCTCTTCTAGTAAGAGTGCTAATCAGCTGTCCTCGCTAGACTGCAGGTGCACAGCTGGGTGTGTCTGTGTTATCCAATTTAACTTCTGCTTTTGTGCTCCCTGTTCAGATAGCTCTAGTTCTGTCTGTTTTTCCCACCTTGTGACTTTTTCTCCTAGGTCTGCCCACTTTACATTCTTGCCCTTAGTTAAACTAACATGTGGTAGTCGATTAGATTTATAAAGTGCAAAGAATTCCTGGGGCAATGAACAGCTAACTACACTGTTCTCCTCTGCGTCCCAGTACAGATTACGTAACACTAATCTGTTTGCACGTTTTTTAAATAGTTCTTGTTCATATTCCTTATCAGGTCCTGGTGTGCTGCAATAATACAGAGTACAATGCAACAAATGTTGTTTATCAGTGTCAAGGGAGGGGGACTTACTGATGATTATGTTCATCAGTTCTTCAGTTACTGCCCCTGGACCAGTCGTAACCAAGTCCTGGCTGTACCAGTAAAATGTTTCACCCTCCGATCGCACTACAAAAGTATCCATTTGTCACTGTGCCTCCATACCTTGCATAGTTGGAACTACTGCTATGCCAAAAATCTGCATAAGGTCTCTTCCCAAGAGGTTTACTGGGCATTTTGCAGAAATGACAATTTTGCTTTACTGGGTCATCCCTGAAACAGGGTCAGTTATTGCTATGTTATGGGAGAGTGGCTCCCGATACAACTGTCCATTAGCTGCTTTCACTAATATATAGTCAAGTGATTCTGAATTCTCTGGTAGTTTGGAAGGATGTATCAGGGTCCGTGATGCCCCTGAGTCACACAAAAATTTTACTTCCCTCCCCTCTACCAGAAGCGTAACTTCCGGTTTTGTGTCTGCTAAGTAGAGCTCCAGGCTCAATAATGCTAAGTCCAAAATTTCATTTTCTTCACTGTCTGTGACTTCTTGCACATCCTCTATTTCTCCTATCACATCCTCTGTTCCCTCTATCACATTTATGTTTATCTTTTCTTGGTTATTTCTTTCTAGTGATTCCTGACTACCATATAGTCAGTCCTCACCCTCCTTATCTTCCGTGGCTACCTTCTTATTTTGCTTGCAATCCCTTGCTAAATGTCCCATTTTCCTGCATTTAAACATTCACCCCATTTCTTTCTCTCTTCAAACTCTTCTGATCGCTTATCAGATTGTTTGTTTCCCTGGGCATTTTTCTTGCCCTTCTTCCCGGACTGTACTACAAAGACTTCTGCTCCATCTTCTACTGCAAATACTTGAGTTTTCTTTTTGCTATTAAAATGCCTTTCGGCATGTCTTGCATATTCAAGTAATGACTGTAATCTACTCGTGTGGTGATCTACCATGTGTTTTGTAATAAAACTACTGATAGGTGCAATACTACCTTTCAAAAATGCATTCTTTAACTGCTGCTCATATGGGGAATCATGTGTTTGGTCTTCAGGTACCTGCATTCCACAATGGTTATTAAAACATTCTAATAATCTAGCAAAATATCTATCAACAGTTTCTTCTTCTTGTTGGATGCATTGATTAATGCAAGTCCAGTCTGCCCTAGGCTTCCATTTCTCAGAGATTCGGTCTGTCCGACCTTTCACTCTGATATCCAGCTCTGCGTTACTATGTGGGAGTGGCTTATGTTCTGCGTCACGGGGATTCCAGTTGCCACTGATCATGTGCCAATCTGGACCTACGATTTGTCTGACTACTTTTTCAACTTCTTCCCCATTTAAATGGTAACTTAACCTCATGCCCTGTAAATCTTCTAAGAATTTTCTAAACTTAACTTTTGGATGGGGAATCCCCTCTGTGGCTTTCCGGATGTCTTCCGGTGTCCACGGTCTATATACTAGGATAGTTGGGTCCTGCCCTTCCTGTCCTGCCTGAGGATTTGGTACTTCTATAAGTGGACATATCTCTTCTTCACTCATAGCTCGTGAATTTTCATTCATTTGATATAACTCCATATCCCCTCTTGTTTTACGTGTTCGAGACCTAGTCTTGATAGGATCTCTGACAAACGATTTTGGTTTTGCAGGGACAGTTGGGTATAGCGGAGGTGGATCAGCTTGTCCACTCGCTTCATATTCTGGTAAGGGAAGCGGAGGGGGTGGAGGGGCCGATGCTATTACCAAGTTATTGTCTTCTTTATCTAAAAACATTGCTTTTGAATTTTTACTCTTTTGTTCCCTGCGGTTTGCTTCCTCAAGCCACCTGTGTGCCTGGGGAATGCCTAATTGACGTTGCTTTTTTACCTGACCTTTTGCGTCAGTTTTGAGCTGTTTGACAAGTTTAATAAGTGAAGATTTTTCTAGTTTGGCATCAAATTCATATTTATTAACCCATTTTGTATAGTACCTAACACTGTTGACACGTTGTAATTGCATATATTTCGCGTCTTCGGTTAATGGCGGATCTCGGGATCTTTTTGTGCACTTATTTCCCATGTTGTCCTAACTTAGTTAAAGAAAAAAAAAATGTTACATAACCCTTCTTATTACGTGATACCATGATTTCTCTTTTTCACAGTTTATCTGCAATAACTCTCTACATATTCTGTTTGTCTGATTTATGACAAAACAACAATCTTTTTTGTCCCTGATCTGTACTTTACAGATCTCCCTGACAAAAACAAATACTGTAACAAGTCCCTGATCTAAAACAAAAAAAAAAAAAATAAATTCCTCCTTACCTGAGCCTCCGTGATTGACTACTGCACTGGAGCCATTGACTCGTCCTCCAATCGCAGATCAGAAACAGTGGCTGGCCTCTTTTGAACGACAATTTAGTCAGAGGTCTTTCAAAGCAGAAGAACCGATGTGGTCTCTTCCCCGTACGGTTTCATGCCACCGGGCCCATCTGACCTGAGTCAGAGCGAGAGTTTCCGGTCTGGAGGACCAAATCTGTCAAAGGAAAAATGAACTTCAAAAAGATCAATACACGGCAGGTTCAGGTTAAGGCACTTTAATCTTGCAGCAAGGAGACAAAAACGTGCTAATACAGAGTTTGTCTAACTAGAATCAGGAAGTGCAGACATTTTTATACATTTTCTAATAAGACATTGCCTACCAAGCTGACGTAGCAGATCACAAGTTTTAGCATCATTACTTCATAGCAGCTGTTTGTCCATGATTTTCTGCTTGCACTATCAATTTTGTGAAAAACTTCCTAAGAAAAACAATGTGGCCTTGACAACCACCGGTTAGATACAACTTTCTTCTATGCAATGTTACCATTCAAGGTACTACTAATTTGAGCACAAAGCAAGAATAGATTGCAGTCCATTTCTTTAAACAGTCCTTTGTCTGTCTTTATCTCTTCCCTCTGCAGCTGTGCATGTTCTCATAACACGAACAGAGCTGATTGTTCAAGATCATAACATTATAGAATATAGCATTGTTTCATTTCTTACTTCCTGACCTAGCAGATAATCACCTGCTTCTCAGTATATTTCCAAACGGCATAAGCATGAATTTTGCTGTGCTAGCAAACACTAGGTCAGAGGGCATATTGCAAGTTTCAGAATGCATACTGCAGTTTCAAAAACATCTTTTAGTCTCATATAAAACTAAGCTGTATATAAAATAGAATGAAAAACGTGTTAACTCTTTTAGTTTCTAATTAGCGCTAAGCACACATATTAATCCATATTTTTCTGACACATATACATCTAAACAGTCACAATAGTGCAGGTACATTCCAGTTCTATTCCAATAGGGCATGTTGTGTTTACATTTTAGCTCAGTACTTTACACACACCTCTGTATAAATCATATCAATATTTAGAAATGACATAGAATTATTTACAACATTCCAGATAGCTGTGATGGCAGTATCTCCTTCTGTTACATTTCTATATAAGTCATATTAATATTCACAAATGACTTATAATTATTTTACAAAATTCCAGCTACCTGGGCTGGCAGTATTTCCCTTTGCCACACAGTAAATTCAAATTGTGTTATTTGTTTTATATACCAGATTCTCCTTTGTTATATCAAAACAGTGTATAAAATTACTACTGTTAACTTTTTTTATCAGTGGGAATACCAGACCAATATTTGCCAGAATGAGTTGTTTTTTTGCCCCTAATCTATTTTTACTTCTTTTCTCTTCTTCACTCTGTGTTTTCTGCTTGATGAAATTTGCCAAATAACATGCTTCTTACTCATCACAACTATACCATGTCCTACAGGGTGAATAATCACAACAAAGAATAAAAGATATGTCACATCAAAGAAAAGTTAGTTGCTGTTAACTTTTGCATGAAACATTCAGAATGATGTGCATGCTTTCAGTCGCATTCTGTTCACGTGCACTAGTGCTGTGAACATTACAGGTCTCAGCTTCATTTTGGTGGAAATGTTCCTAACTTAGAAAAAAGAACAGCAGCTTCCATATCTCAAAACGTTTTGATAATTTTGTGACTAACCTTTTGCACCTCAGCATACAGTATACACACTGCCATGGTGCTTTCCCCGCTTGCCACTCATAACATGGTGTTACTGTTTTTTTTTTATAGTACTCATAAAAATATCTTTCCTACTTCTGTAGAACTTGAGATTTGTCACCATAGATCTCAGGGTAGGAAAATATGGAGATTCCCCATGGACCTCAATGGAGACACCTGTGAGTATGCGAGATGTCCGTCCATTAAATACAATGGATGCATTCCCATGCTAACCCTAGCCTCATGTCATGCCATGTGTCATCATTGTTTGGATGACTGTTGTCTCATTTGGACAGGAAACATATCTGACCTCTCTAAGTTATTTGAACAGTAATGAATTAAATCCCTGTTTCTTATAATTTATTTACATTTATTTTTTTAGATATCATTGTAATATACTAATTGGTGATTCAGTCAAGACATTTTGTATAGAAAACACTTTACCAAGATTTTTTCCTTTTATCTCCGAACAGTCATCCAAGACATATTATAACAAATATTCTGAAATCACAATGTTTACAGATCTGATTATCGGTAGTATTAATGCAGATTCTGAAATTAATGCTAATTTACTGAATCAAAGATTTAGATGGAGAGGCCATTGTAACCTTACTATCCACACTGCATATATAAATTCTAAGAATACTTCCAGAGCACTCAAGTACAGACTTGATTACAACAGGACCAAAAATGAAACCACTACCACATTTAGTTATAACAGTTTTCACTTTAGAGATATTTTGAATACACATTGACAAGTTCTTAAGCAGGATAAATTTTTATGAATAACATTATTGAATCTTTTAATTTTAGTTCTTGTAAAGAGCAAGCCCTGGGACATTCATTTTTCCCTTACAAAATCCATATTTTTACAAACACATTTTGGTTGCCTCTGCCAATCCCCCTACGGGTGATTCTCCTGTGGGAATCATACCACTCAACCTCTAAGAACACGAAATCTGGGCAAAGCCATCAAAAATGGGGAGGGGGCAAAGCCCCAACATAGGGGCACTTTTTAAATATTGCTCTTACAAACTTAGAGAATTGATAGAATAACAGGTTTTGCATTAGCATGCATTTTCTAAAGGGTATGAGGTCTGAAACTCAAATGTCCATTATTATTTTCTGACTTCAACCCTCAATAATTTGCCAATGATTTGCCAGAAAACCACAATTTTATGAGAAACAGACTAAATATTTGAAGCAGAAATCTGGACATTCTGCAAAAATCTGTACAGTTGAGAGGTATGAATTGCAATATTGTGTTACTGTTTATAAGTTAAAATTATTAAATTCTGTTAACACCACCAAGACCTATGAAATGAAATATCTTATAACCTATTCACTAACTGCGTAATCTACAGGTCTATATTATCACGAGGTACTTTTGTATGTGGACTAGACCTCTTCCACATTTAAGCATAAATTAGCCGTTTGTTTAAGTGATGTTAGAGGCAAATGAGAGAGAGGTGCAGTGTTTACATGCACCATTTTATGGCCTGGAAGTTTATTTTCCTTCATATGGATTGATAAAATGACAGGGAGTAGTCTACGGTACATAAGAATGCACTTTTGGACTGTAAGGAGACACTATGGATTATACATTTTGATGCATTGTTTTCTCCAGATCTTAATTCTAATCTTTATCCTTTGAGCTCATTATTTGAACCAATTCTTTTAATCATTGATTGGAGACATTATTTTATTATTATACATTCTAGATGTGTTTTATAATTCTGATTTACAGTACCTTTATATGCTAATATAGTGGTCACATTTTATAATGTTGTTTTGATTAAACACATTATAGAGAACAATGGCTTTAGCTATGACAAGTTTGTGACTCTGCTGTTATATTTTGCATTCTTCAGTACTTTGATATTACATGCAGTTATACATTTAGCCACTTGATGGCATCATTTCAATGCACATATATACATTCCGACTGTCTTGGTAATACACCAGTGTGCATACCTCATTGGGTTTATTTACTATTGCATATTTGGATGGAGATTGGAGTCATAGTAAGTATATGTGCATACATATGCATGTGTGTGTGGTGTGTGTGTGTGTGTGTGTGTGTGTGTGTGTGTGTGTGTTTGCATACACACACACACACACACACACACACACACACACACACACACACACACACATATATGTATATAGATACATACATTTATTTTATTTATTTATTTTATTTTATTTTATGTTTGATGACCGGGCTAGTCCAACTGGATACATGCCCATTTTCAGTAGAGGCTTGGGGAGATAAGCGCCAATTAAGCTAATAAAAATCAAAAAATAAAAATAAAATACATTGTTGATAGAGATTAACATCAAGAACTTGATTACACGGTAAAGGGTTTGACATTCATCATGTTGAAGACTAGGAAAAAAGAACAGGTTCAAATTAATTATTAAGGTTGTTTCGAAGTATTACACTCAAAGTGATAAAAGTTGGAATATATACATAGTGGAAAACTTGTGCTCACAGTAGAATGCTTGTTATAAAGTAAATAGTCAGAGGTAGTTACCAGAAAGACTAGACTAGAATCAGAGTTAAGGAAAGTTACTAATCCCACTTTAAGAGTTTTGGGAGGGAGGTATACAGTGACGCAGTAGTCATGCTGGGGGGGTGTTAGTTTGGGTAACTACATGGGCATAGCCATTGTGTTTTAAGGAGTATTTTTAGCTGCTTTTTGAAACGTAGTAATGATGAAAGTGATGCTAGTTTGCTGAGAAGCCTGCTCCACGTTTTCCCCACAGAATTAGAGAAAAGAGAATCCCCTGCTTTGGTGTAGGACTTTTGGATGGTAACTAGTAGTTTGTCTGCTGAGCGAAGGGTTGCAAGATTTTTGTAGGGGGTGACAAGGCTACAGAGTGTTGGAGTATTACCTGGATGATACCAAATCTTATGAGTGATAGTAAGTTGTTGAAATTGTAGCTGGTTTTGCAGTTCTAGCCATCCTAGCTGTTTAAGATTATGACAATGGCGGGTTCTAAATAGGGAGCCAGTGGCAAATCTGGCACTGTTGTTATAGGAGGTTACCAGTTTGTTAAGGCTGCTTTTGGAAAGATTAGTATAAATATACATAATATTAAATAAATCAGTATATATATATATATATATATATATATATATATATAATTTGGTTTTACTTTGTTTGCACCAGTATTCATTTATTTAATTGGTTGAAGCCCTTATTGGTATGTTTTTATCATGTGAATTTCTTTATTCTTATTTAAATATTGCATTATTTAGCCTCTCAGAATATCTGGAAATATAGAGAGCAAAACTTGGGTCTGTTATGAGCAGAGACTTGCAATTTCTTAATAAAGGGCTTTTCTGATCTTATTGGATCTGTTTGGTGCTGGGATTTCTGGAGTGTTTTGCATATGTATGCATATATATATATATATATATATATATATATATATATATATATATATATAAGTGCTGTTATAAGTCCATATAGTTAATTATTACGAGAACATACTTATGCAGTAATCTCTTGCGAAATGCTGTCTTTATTGTGAGAAGCAAATTGCAATTGCTTCGATAATTAATTTAGGAAATGAATGACTTGTGAATATATTAAATATTTTGGTAAGCTGATAACAGAGCATCTAAATAATGAAAAAAGTACATTTGTATCTTTCATACAACGTTTAACACACATAACTCACAAGACATTAGTATTTCCTTTTTAACATAGTAATTGTCAAGAAATGAATTTCTAGCAAAGCATTTTTTGTACAAGCACATTATACTCAGGTACTACCCTTAGTCAACTCAACTATTCATCTGGCCCCATATTCATATAACCACTTTTATAACCTTAAAATAACTTGCATATGTCCCAAATTAATTTTTTGGGGTATTGAGAAAGAACTAGTGCATAACATCATGCAAAATAGTTTGGTGGGCAGAGGCGTGGTGGGAGGAGTCAATTCGCAGAAACATGTAGTGCAACCACCTTATAGAATAAATAGCAGAATATGCATTGTATGTAAATGATGGCATAATATCATGCAAATGAGTGTCAACATCATAATGAGAGCTAATGATGAACTCGTATATGGAGGAGTGATTCAGAAATGTATAAAATTAACAAGATGAGTCATTGTGACTAATCTGAACATTATGACTTTCAGATGTATAGGAGTTTCTATGCTCACACTATGATGCCATTAGAAGATTGGTATTAACATAGGTTTGTAGGTAAGTACTAGGCTAGCTGGCCTTGTGGGTCATTTTAAGCCTAACCAATTTCCCACAGTGAGAATCAAACCCTGTACCTCTTACACCTTAACTATTATGCCAACCCCTCCCCACCAGCAGAGCAGCCCATGTTAGTGCTTGCCATCACAGCCAGTGCCACAATACTGTGCATCATTGCCCTTAACATAGCATATGAGTCTGTCAGTGGTTGATATACCATCACCTCCATGACCAGGATATTGTTTACTGCTGGTTTAATTTCTCCAAGTCTTTTGGGTTTCTAATACCATGACAGGAATAGACCCCATTCCTAAGTCACAGTATGATTAACGTTCATGAAATTAGTATTGTTTCGGTCTTTAATGTCAGCCAGAAGTGCTCTTCACAGCACCCGCAATGTGCCCAGAACTGACTCCTTCTGCAATTCATACGGAAATGAATGTATCGGTAACAAACCTAAGTATGATTGTAAATTCTTTTTATAAAACAGTGTAAGAAACTTCTCTGTGTCGAAGATTTTCAGTCCATATATCTCTAGTGGGTCTATATTAGAACATCAAAGTCTTGAAACTTCGAATGTTCTAATATCGACCCCTATTCAGTGAACGCTGAAAATAGCAAAGGTGCAGAGCACCAAATTTTTTTCCTAGGGAAAGAATTCGGTTGGTCGTTTCTGTGGCTTCGCTATTTTCAGCACTGTGGTGGAAAGTTACGGGTCGGGTTCAGGTAAGGGTGCGATTGTGTAGACGTGAGGGTTAGGGCACAGGTTAGGTGAGTTAGGTTTAGGGTGCGGGTGAGGTGAGTCTGAGATAGTCAGAAGCACGAACCAGGAACTGCAAAAATACTCCAAAAACAAGCGTAAAGCAGTCACGAAAAGAACACTTCACCACCAGGGAAAACAGTCCAAGGAACTTTAATAAAATAAAATCACACAACCAAAATAAAGCACTTAGAAGCACTTAAGTGCGAAGTGTTCTTTTTGTGACTGCTTTATGCTTGTTTTTGGAGTGTGAGATAGTGACGGACCTTAGGGTTAGGGTTTGGGTTAAGGTAAGTGAATAGATAGTAGTGTATGTACAGTTTAGTGTAGGGTTAGATGTAGGATTTTAAGTGTATGTGTGTGGATTGCTGTTTTTTTGGTGTGCTTGTGTTGTGTGAATGTGTTTCAGAACAGTGAACTTTTTCCCTGGGAAAAAATTCGCTGTTCTGCATGTTCGATATTTTAAGCATTCGCTGAATAGGGGTCGATATTAGAACATTCGAAGTTTTAAAACTTTGGTGCTCTAATATAGACCCATCTCTAGTTAATCGCTGTATATTAATCAGATCAGACACTAGTAGTAGAACTGGCAAACTTAAACTCGTCTTAAGTAAACAAAAAAAATAAATAAATAATAAAAAATACATAATTGTACAGAATTACTAAGTATTTGAAAGTAATCCAAGCAAAGCAGGCAATCTGTTTCCAGTTGAAAATCCTTTATTAAGTATACAGACAAGCGATCAAGTAAAACAAAAATAGAGTAATAATTTCCTCACAAGCTTTCTAAATGTATATAAATACTTTTTATCAGGCAAGGGAGTGGTTTATTGTTCTGTAAAGCAAAGTGTTATTGTACATGTTAAATTCACATCCCTTCCCCCATCAGTGTGACATTCAAGCTGGTCCTGCCCTACTTAGTAGCTGTCATAATAATATATAACCCTTATGTACTTTAAATAAAATTAAAAATGATGTGGTACCTCTTATTTAACCAGATTGTTAAGTAGATTATTAAGTCTGTGATTTTATCCAAGACAATATACTACATGGCTGGAAATATATCAACCTTAGTCCATTTGGCAATCAAAAAATATATCTAAATATATACATATACACTTTGCATGCAAAAAAAAAGTTGTAAAATTCATATTCTATTTTCATAACCTATTGTTAACAAAGATAGCTTTTGTCCTTCTAGACTTCTTCAGGTCTGTGTACAAGAACCATAAAAACTATCCGTACAAATATTATTGTATAATTAGTTAGTATTGTTATTACACATCATTTTGAATAAAGTGGAAAAAAGAGAACCAGAAAAAGAAAAAAAATAATAAGAAAAAATGTATGATGATGGAAACAAAATTCTTCTTCTTCTTTCGGCTTTTCCTGGTTAGGGGTTGCCACAGTGGATCATCTGTCTGCTCATGATTGGCAGTGGAGTTTTACAGCGCCCAACCTTCCACAGAAGGCACACAAACACACACACCCAATTTAGAGTGTTGAATCCACCTACTGCATGCCTTTTGGAGGAAACCAGAGCACTCGGAGGAAACCCACGCAACCACAGGGAGGGCATGCAGACTCCACACAGAAGGCACCCCAGCCTAGAATCGAACCGGAGAACCTCTTGCTGTGAGGCAGCAATGCTAACCACTGCACCACCGTGGACGCCCAATGATGGAAACAAAATATACACTTAAATTACAACTGATTTAAAATGGTATTTAAAACCAACTGGTAGAATAAAATAAAATAAAATAAAATTAGTCATGTAAACAATGTGGCAATTTTCTAAGTTCCAGTACACTTTTATTTGAACAGTAGTAGTTTAGTCGAGGCTTCCTAAAAGAGTTCAGCTTTAATTGCCACATGAGTTCATGTTTCTCCAGAATATTCAGGATGTCTCCTTCAAGATCATCCATGTCTATGAAATCCAGGATCTGGAACTTAAAACCCGTGTGTCTTTTATGAAGAGAAAAGTGTTTGGCTACTGCATTATTTTTACATCCAGACCGGAATTTTGACAGATGACATGAAATCCTATGCTTGAGTTTTTTTTACAGTCTTGCCCACATAGAATGCATCACATTAATTTCATTGTGCCCTGTAAATTACTTTTGTAGTGTTACAGTCACCCCCTGCACTGGTATTAATGATTTTGTTTAAATAAGGGCAATAAAAACTGTCACCTTGCTGTATAAATATGCAAAATGTACAATTATGGGAAGGCCAAGGACATTAGTGGTTTTGTTGAATTTAAACTTAGACCATATGAGAGAAACACTAAAAGATGTGAAACTAATTGTACATGTGTACCAATAACACTTTGTTTTACAGCACAATGAACCACTCCCTTGCCTGATAAAAAGTATATATATATATATATATTTAGAAAGCTTGTGAGGAAGCTATTACTCTATTTTTGTTTTACTTGTATCGCCTGTCTGTGTACTTAATAAAGGGTTTTCAACTGGAAACAGACCGCCTGCTTTGCCTGGATTACTTTCAAATACTTAGTAATTCTGTACAATTATATATATATATATATATATATATATATATATATATATATATATATATATATAATATTATTTTTACTTAAGACGAGTTTAAGTGCACTACTTCTACTACTATTGTGTGATCTGATTAATATACAGTGATTAACTAGAAATATATGGACTGAAAATCTTCCACACAGAGACGTTTCTTACACTGTTTTGTTTTTGGACCCACTACACTTGTTTAGTGGATTGTTTTGAGACTTCGGGTATACCACGGAGATTACTTGTAAATACTTTTTTATAAGACCCATTGCTCCTACTACTATTGGGACTGTCTGGGTATCCTTCTTCCACATTCCCCTCATTTCTGCCTGTAAATCCTGGTGTTTTATGACTTTGTGTCTCTCTGTACATAAGGCACTGTAGTTGCTGGGTGTAGCAGTTTCAGTGACCAATTCTACTTTTGTCTTCTTTTCATGGGCTACTATGTCTGATTTTCTTGCATTTGTTGGAAATGGGTGATCCCATGTAATATAAACTTTATCATTTTATATAATGCTTTGTGGCTCATGTTTCCAATGCTTCTCACCAACTTCAGTATTAGAATGTTTACACAATCCCCAATGCAATATTCTTGCCACATTATTATGCCTTTCAGTATACAGTCCTTCTGCCATTAGTATGTCACAACCAGCAACAACATGTGCGACTGTTTCCAATTCTGTTTTACAAAAACCTGCGTTTGTCTGTTTCTCCCACATGTTCAATGGACTTTGTAAACCAACATGTACGTTGTCCACTATCCTGGACTGCAGATATTAACATTTCATCCTTTTGGTTTAAATTCACCTCTCCTTAACCATTCCTGTGTTTGGTCCTGATTGACATGAGGTTGTTCCAGGAGTTTTTATGTATTTGCAACTATATTTATGCATTTTTCACCTTTCTTGCCTTCTCACCTGATCCTTCTCTTTATATTTTCTTTTGTTTTTTGCCACATTCATTTGCTGCCCAGTTTTTATCTACTTCTGGATTGATTTCCATTTCTGCTTGACGCTGATATGCTCTGCTAAACTAAACAGGAAAGTCATCTTAGACTTATTCTCTTATAATTTAAAACTTTCACTATTTCTTGATCTGATGAGGTCAGCAAATATGTATACAGTCCTACAATTGCAGATCTATACATGTAATCAATTTCGACGAGCCCATACCTCCTTCAGAATGGGGAATATATAATCTTGGTTTATGCTGATTTTTATAAATCATTTAATAAGCGTGAAGCAGTTTTCTTGTTTTCCTGTCCAACTGATCCAATACCTTTTGGGACCAGTCAATCACTCCAAAACTGTAAGTTAGAACAGGAAAAGCAAACAGATTTATAGTGTTTACTTTATTCCTAGTTGTCAGAGCTGTTTTCAGTATTAATTTTAGTCTTCTATTTATTCACATTTGTTTGTGTATTATTGCTGATCCTTCATCAATTCCCAAATACTTAAACGCTCCCTCTTGCTCAAGTTCTTTTGGATCACATTCCTGTCCCAGATTGATATTTTCTTTGTGCTGCATTTTTTCTGATTTAAAGGTTGTTTTTGCATATTTATCCAGACCAAATGACAGTCTTATATCATTTGAAAAAGTTTTGATCACTTGTAGTTGTGTTTTCAGTTCTTCATCTGATGAACTATGCAGATTTAAATCATCCACAAAAAGATGAGAAGTCTTTACACTTTGTTGTTTTCTGGGAGCCAAATTGTAGCCATGACCTAATCTATTACGTAGACAGCTTAATGGGTTAAGGGCAAGGCAAAATAGCAGAGGTGACAGGGAGTCACCCTGGAATAGTAAATATTGTGGGAAGAAATAGCCAGTGAATTGCTATGGCTAGGCTTGTATAGGCCCTAGGGCCAATAGCCTAGTACCAATCTATGAAGCTATGAACCTATGAATAACCCCCTTTGAATTTTTTTTCTCTAGAATAATAATTTGTCCTTTATCATGGCTTAACTGCAAAGTGGTTTGCCACTGTTTCATGGTTGCTGTAATATAATTGATCATATTGTGCCTTATACATTTTAAGCACTTTTTTATCAATGAATGTGGGATATTATCAAATGCTTTTTTGTAATCAATCCATGCCATAATTAGATTATTCTCCTTTTTACAGTTCATAGGTTCATAGGTTCATACTAGGCTATCTGCCCTGGGGCATTTATAAGCCTAGCCCGATTGTGTTTGGCTTACGCCACCCCTTGATTTGAGTATACTGTGCCCTTTTTAAAGTTTAGTTTATTGTGCATCTGTCTAATAGTGACACGGAAGTAATCCCCGGGACAAACCTACAATCCCCCATCCACTCATCAAGATTCTTCTTGAAGAGAGTCAGTGAGGTGCTCTGCCTAACATGAATTGGAATTCTATTCCAGAGCGAAGGGAACCTCTGGGTTATGAATCTGTTCCTCCAGCATGTTCTATTTATTTCTGTGCTGAGGTTCAAGTCCCTCGAGCGTGTGGCTCTAAGGGATTTAGATTTACTGAGGTGGAGCATGTCCATTAATTCTGGGTTGGACATAGCTTTATATGTCAGGCATAGATCGCCTCGAAGTAGGTGGTATGCAACTGAGTAGAGCTGGAGTTTTTTTAACCGAGCAGCATATGGCATCTGTTTGAGTCCCTTGATCCTCCTGGTGAGGTACTTTTGGGCTCTTTCTAATTGCTGAAGGTGTCGGGTAAGGTACATCCCAAAGGGGGCATTGTATTCTATGATGGGCCTGATGAGGGATGAATAAAGGGGCACGATTACCTCTCTTGATCTAGATGTGAATCCTTTCATGATGAGGTGGGCTATGTACAAGGTCTTTCTAACCACTTTGGCAATGTGGTTGTCAAAGGAGAGATTGCTATCAACTTGGGTCCCCAGATCCCTAATTACTTTCTCTGTACTTAATGGGTTACCACCTATGTGGTAATTTGTGGGCACATTGTTTTTGCCAAAGGGTATGACTATACCCTTTTTGGCATTTAGCTTTAGACCATGGCTTTGGCACCAGTTATCCGTCTCTGCGAGACCTTTTTGAAGGATGTTTGTGTCAGCTGGAGAGTCAATTATGGCGCCCAGTTTGCAGTCATCTGCGAACTTGGTGAGCCATAGTCCTCCCACGTTGGTCTGTACCTCAGAAAAGTAAATACCCAACAAGAGAGGTCCCAGGACAGAACCTTGTGGGATGCCACTTGTGACCGGTTTCGAATCTGACATGGCCCCAGCAACTCTGACTCTGTGGGTTCTGTCTTTGAGCCAGTTTGTGACCCATCTTGTGACATAGGGGTTTATATTTAGGCTGGATAGCTTATCTATGATGCCTGAGTGGGGTATTGTGTCAAATGCCTTTGCGAGGTCGAGATAGGCTGTGTGGACTACCTTCCCTTCATTTATGGCCTTGGTGACTGTTTCGAAGAAGTCGACCAGGTTCAAAAGGCAGGATCTGCCCTTGACAAAGCCAAATTGGGTAGGATCTAGTGTCTGTAGGTCCCCAGTGTCTTTGTTTATGAGTTCCATGATGATCCTCTCCATAGCCTTGCAGACTAGGCTAGTCAGGCTTATGGGGCGATAGCTTCCAGGGTCCGCAGAGGCGCCACCTTTGTGGAGTGGGACCACTGTTGCTGTACACCATTCTTTGGGCACATATCCTGTAGTGAGGCTGAGATTGTACAGCAGTTTTACTTGAGGGATTAGTTCTTCTTGGAGTTCATGTAGGACACAACCCGGGACGCCATCTGGTCCCATGGAAGTAGTGTTTTTTGCTTTGGAGAGGGCGGCCTTCACCTGAGCATCAGAGATGTTTGGGAGGCTGCACTCTGCCGGGATAGATATTTGCTCTTTTGGGGTGGAGGGGATGGAGAAGTTTGCACTGAACCTGTCTGCCAGGATATTGGTGATGTCTATGGATTCAGTGTATTTTTTGTCGTTTAGAATCAACTCAGAACAAGTCTGGGAGTTGCATCCCAGGTTACTAACATAACTGAAAAAAGCCTTATGATTGCCTTTAGTGTCCTGTGCAATTTTTCTCCCGAAGCTGGCCTTGGAGGATTTTATGAGGGGATCGTAATTTTTTGCTAGTACTGATCAGAGATGCCTTCCCTTTTAGGGATTTTGCTCTATCATGTAGTAGCTTCCTCCTTCTGTTGTACAGTTTATTTATGGCTGGGGTCCACCAGACTGGACGCCTGCCTTTGGATGATTGGGTCTTGATTTTGTTTGGGATAGCATGATCCATGCATTCCTGGAGATGTCCGTAGAATGTGTTTATATAGGATTCTGCAGTTTGGGCCATAGTTTCCACTGGCTCTGGGGCCTTGAAGGATTCCACTTTGGTTTTGAGAAGTGTGAAGTTCGCTTTTGAGAAGTTTTTCACTGTGGTTTTCTGGGCTGGGGGTGGGGTCGGGATGTGGATATCCAGTGAAATTAATTTATGGTCTGATCTTACCAATGAGGGATATACTTCTGGTATGGAGCATAGAGTCTCCATGTTGGTAATTATCAGGTCTAGTATGTTTTCTCCTCTTGTGGGAGTGGTGACTAGTTGTTCCATAACGTTTGAGTTTATAAATTCCAGGAACCTTTGGGCTAAGGTGCTGGGGCTTGAGTAATGCTCCCAGTCTATGTTTGGGTAGTTGAAGTCACCCAATATAATGGTGTTCAGAGAGATCTTCATGTTCTCCAATGTTTTCAGGAAAGCCAAGTGGGATTCCTGACTTTGAGAGGGTGGTCTATAGGATGCTATAAACTGAAAAGCAGTCTTGCCCACTGTCAGTTGCACATGGATGGTCTCCGATACTTCGTGCAATGCCACTAACCTGGAGGTGTGGATATCCTTGATAAATATGGAAACTCTTTGTTATGACTTTATTTAACAACAAATGATCCTTTGTTCCACATGACTTTCTTTTATTACCCCTTTGTTCTATTAGCATGATTGAGTTTTTTTCTAAATGACTATAAACTCTGTCGGCATAAATTCCAGGGTACAGTTTATTTATCATCAGAAGGCAAGTTATTGGTCTATAGTTTTTTAGGATAGCTTGCAGGTTTGCTGTTAAGCAGGAGTATTGTTTTTCCTGTTGTTAACCAAGTTGATGTTTGTTGGGTCTATATTACAAGATCGAATGTTTAGGTGATCGAACATATTGAACTTGTAATATCGAAAGCAAAAAAAGGCGATTTAATGCAGGGAAAGATTTCCCTTGACTGTTTGCTGGATTTTGCAGTTTTGTCTGTTGTAGAGCGATCTTGGAGTTGGTATATTTAGTTAGGGTGTGTGTGTGCAGTACAGCCTCCCATGTTGGGGGGTGTGGGGGGGCCAAGCCTCCCACTTAGTTTGAGTGTAAAGTTATTTTCTTTATTTTCATGGCCAATGGATGTCTTTCCCTTCGACATTCAACGTTTTTGGGTTCAATATTACAAGTTCAATGTTTAGGTGTTGGATCACCTAAACATTCGATCTTGTAATATAGACCCATGTTTGTTCAGGGTGTCCATATAAATAGTTCTTACTCATGGCTTAATATTCATGTAAAGATGTTAATATTTTAGCCAGAAGTTAGGTACTGCATCCAGGCCTGTTGTTTCCCATTTAGGAGCGTTTCTTAATTTTGTTTTATTTTGTCTAGCCGTTACTTCTTCCCATTTCATATCCTGTACATTTGAACTTCTTATTCGTTTTTATTTCTTCTATCCATCCAGCGTCTTTGGTATGCTCCGCAGGATCTTCATAGATATTTATCCAAAATGTGTCTAGTCTTTCTTTTTTTGGTGGTGTTTCTATTCCTTTTGCCTTGTTTCCTAATTCTCTATAAAGCTTTTTTGAATCATCAACAAATTTCTTATTTTGTACTTTTCCTTTATATTTATCTGCATTATCTTCTCATTTTTTTCCTGCCTTTGCTGATATCTTTAGTTTATTATTTGCAATAGTGTACAATAGCTCCTGATCTGTTCTGATACTGCACATTGCTTTTAGCACGTCTATCATTCTAAGTATTTATCTTGATCTGCGCCCTCTTCTGTACTCTTCTAACAGTGACAATTATTGCCTTAATTGCTTTACAGTTTTTTATTCCATAACTCCATGATGGTATTCGATTGCTCTCCTTCCTTTCCCTTCCCTGTTGTGTGGACAGAGACATGGGATGGAAGTTAGTAGGCAAGCTGCCCTCTGTAGCAATCAAGGGAAATGCATGGACTGCTTCTCCAAGTGGACATGAAGGCTTATATAGCATTAAGCATTCTTCCTTGAGTAACCTTTCAGTATGTGACAGGTGTTACACTGGGAGTTTCACTGACGTCAGCCTTATGAATATGACATCATTTCCTACATATGACATCATTTCCTACATATGACATAATTTCCTACATATGACATCAGTTCCTACATATGATGCTGCAGCATATAGAGGAGCATATTTGGATCTCACACATGGCAAAGAACAGAAGCATCAGTGTGACACCCACCACTGCTGCCAATATGTGATGGACACCACTATGTGTCATCCCCAAGCTGGACCAGTACTCAAGGAGCCTGAATCCTCACCACTGACACTGGAGAGGGATGTGCACTTGGAATACAAATGGATAAACCCAGCATTACAGATACAGACCTCTCTGCATCAAGTACAATTGCCCTTAAGAGCACACAGAGAACACACTCAGCCCGGGGTCTGGATGTCTCTTTATCTGTCTCCCTCCAGATCTCCAATAAGACTCCCTATTGGTAGTGCTCTAGGCTTAGGTCCTTAGCCGAGTGTCCAAGCCAAGTCCTCCAGCACCCTCTCTGTAAACCCAGTGCTTTGTGTCCCTGCCTCAAGTAGCTAATACACACACTCTGAGAGATTTGATTTTTCACACACATACACACACACACACACACACACACACACACACACACACACACACACACACACACGCACACACACGCACACACACGCACACACACGCACACACACACACACACACACACACACACACACACACACACACACACACACACACACATTTACTAGCTATACCCCCTTTTGCCCAGATTATAAGGTACATTCACTGCCAGAAGACACTCCACAATTAGCTACTCTAAGGCTGTTAACAAAGGGTGTCCAATTATACTGTGCAATATTAATACTAATACAAATGGTTGTAGTTCATCAAGATGGCTAGGCCTTCTGGAATGGCCAAAACAGATATATTTGATAAATAATAAAAGAACATGAAAATATTGAATATATATATTCAGAGTAAACCACAGAGTTCAGATCATGAAATACTGAAAAGAACATTAAAGAACAGATGCAGACAAATAAAGAAAAACAATATCTAACTAAGCTTTGCTATATTTATGACTGAATCTAAAAGAATTTTACTTTTCCCTAGTTAACTTACTTGGGCAAGGCAAGATGAAATACATGAGCAATCTTTCTAGTCAGGCTCCCAAACAAAATACTCTATATTCTGAGATTACTCCCTGTAAAATATAATATCCAAGATGACTTGCAGAATAACCTCATCTGGTCACCTGACTCTAGGTTCCCACAATATCACCTTTCGAAGTCTGAGCCAGGACTTTAGCAGACTGCTACAATATATATGTAGAGCTTTTATGGCAAAGCCTAGGAGCCAGAAACATTTACAATGCTTAATGTAAATAAACATGAATAGGCAGCGATAGGACCCAAACTAAAAGCAAATTACAATGTGTAAAAAGAACAATTCGATCAACACGGCTTAGGTACAGACGTATTTTAATAAAACAAATAAATACAAGTGAACACCAGTAAGCACTTTCATGAATAATTGCTTCTTCAGGTAAATACAACTATGAGATACACATAAAGAATTTAAATGCTTAAAACCCGCCAAAGTCTAATTAAACTAATGACATAACTCCCGTGATGCAAGCACCAGTCTTTTCAAGAAACATTTTCATTAAGACCACTAATTCCAACACTAAAAACTTAAAGAATGAGTAATGTCACTGTTCAAAATATGTTTAGCAAGCACAAATGTTTCTAATATGTTCCAGTATCCTTTCCCTCAAGGTTCGATTAGTTTTACCTACATAGAACATATTACATACTGTGCAGCTTGCATAATATACTACATTTACACTATGACAGTCAACATAAAAGTCAAAATTAATATCATGGGACAATGTGGGAGGTTTAAACTATGAAGTAGATCTAATATATTTGCAGGCACAACAGGACTGGCAACAAAATGTCCCTTTTTGATCAAACCCAGCAAAAGTTCTATGACTATTCTGTCTATAACAAAGTTGTCGTTTGAGTGAAACATTATTTTTGAAAGAAAAATGTGGTGCATTCCCTAAGATCTTCTTCAGCTCCTCACTGGCTCAGCCAGTTTCTCTTAATAATGTCACAAACCATATTCATGTTGCTAGAGAACATCAAAGCACACCTCACCTCATTGCAAACACCATTCCCACGTCCAGAGAAAGTATCCACCCTAGTTGAAAAATATTGTTTCGCTGTGGTGTCTCTGAGCTGAACTACTTCATCAATAATATTCTGAACTTCCTTCAGTGAGTAGTCTCTGTCCAAAAAATCCATTGCCAATTCACCAAATGCAGCATGTAAGTTCTCATCATTATCACAGAATATCATTTTCTGCATGAGCTGTCCTTTCATTATATATTTCAGTATATGTCTTGGATGCATGCTAGATTTTAGCAGCAAGTTATTCTTTCTACATGACTTCTTATATACTGTCATGCTCATGTTATTAAGCAAGCTTCTAGAGACTGTGACATCAAGGAAGCTAATAGGTGAATCAGAGTAAGTAAAATGAAACCCCAGGAAGTCAGTAGTGGTGTGCAAATACTCAATGAAATTATTGAGTTCTTTAGTTGTCCCCTTACAGATCATAAATATATTGCCCACAAAATGATGATAGAAACTAATGTAAGGGGTAAACAAATTGCCAGTCAATCCTTTATCCAGCTCCCGGGTACCCAGTACCATATTTGCATATGTATTGGCACACACTGTGCCCATGGCCACTCCAGTTCTCTGCAAGTAGAAACTGAAGCCAAAGATAAAGACATTGTTCTCTAAAATAATTTCTAGTAACACGCAAACCAACATAATCCTCCTATTGGGTAGATCGCTGTATCTACTCAAAATTGTCTGATGCTTTCTACACCCACATCATTGGGTATAACTGTAAAAAGTAATGTGATATTAAGAGTGACAAAAACATATTCACCTCCTTTATCCACTTGTGTATACCATGCATATAAATTCTGAAGAACATTCTTGGTGTCACTCAGAACATTTTCTACCCATGTAAGTACTGGTTTAAGAGAAGAGTCTTCTCCACAAAGATGGATAGCAGTTCTGTTATTCATCCTTTGCTGTATACAATTGGGTGCATATGCCTAGGAGCCAGAAACATTTACAACACTTCCTCCCTTCTTTACAAAAGCTAGCAGATAATGGCTGCTCCAAGCCCTACTGGCTCTGTGCCTACTCAGCACTGTGGGATGCCATTGAATGATTTAACATCTCATTTACATTTCCCTTATTTTTCTTAAAATAAGTCAGCTGATTAACCTTTGCTGTGCTAGTGTCCTCTATTAAAACTATATACATTTAATTCAGATACCGTAATACATGTACATTTCTCTTCATTTCAGCAAGGTGCACTGTTGATACATTTTAATACAATTAACACAAGCAAAGCTCACAAATACATTTTCAGCACAAGCATCTGTACAAATCAGCTTGATACACAAATGGCATACAATTATTTACAAACTTCCAGCTAGCTGTGTTGGCACAAGTCATTCATCCACTGCCCTACTTCTCTTGGCATGGCTGGCAGCATCTCCTATCTTCACAATCAGTATAAAAGCATTCTGCAGCATAGCCAATTTCCCTGAGGTCCTGGGGACCACTAAGTGCACCCCATTGCCATGAAGACCTCAGCTGTTCCAAATGACGTCTGGTATATATAAAAAGGAAACAGCTTCCACTTCATCAGTTGCTAGGAGGTGGTGTACAATGCACAGGGTATTATGTAACATATGTCAGGGCACCATTCATGCAGTTCTTATGATTCTCATATCTAGCACGTGTGATTTCTTCCACTATTTTATGTGAGCTGATTTCCCACAGGGTCATCGACCTGGTAGGTACAAATAGTGTCAGCCTCAGAGTCCCTGATACGCAGTTCACTAGAAAGGCTATCTTTTTGAAGGACAGGGCAAAGAACAGGTTGTCAGTAATATAAGATGTAAGAACCTTAAGATGGTCTGCAGTCAGCATGCACATTTCTTTGATAGCATCCTGAAGTTTCTCCTCTGGAAAGTCTTCCATTAAAGCCTTTTATGCTATACAACTTTTCTTAGTCAGTAGCCCCCAGGACCCCGGATATAGGCAGCAAGCCATTCATAATGGTAACTACAATCATTTGTGCTGCAGGGTAATGTAGGATATGCCTTGCCTGAAGAACCCCATCCATAGCCCCCTGACCATGGTGGAGTTAACTTATAACACGATACTGCCATAGACATAGGACATAATCAAACAAGGGTCTGGAGTTATAAAAGCTCATATCATATATTATCACAAAGGTCCACATCAGTAAACAATGAAATATTGCTCACGTCTCTCTTTTCTTTCCTGACAAGGAAGACCTTAAAAAGAAGCTAAATGAAACTGCACTCTGAGATGAGGATAGTCTCCCAGATTTGAATTCTGGGGAGAACTGTATTTTAGATGAGGAGATGTCTGCAGGAGAAAATACAAATAAACATATGGGATTTACAAAGGCTGCTTGTTTACTACACATCACTAGTGAAGCCACACCCCTCAACTGTTCAGGTTCTCACAGAATGCCTGGAGTTCGGGACTTCATATTCTTCTGAAAATGCATACTAGTGCAAAATCTGTTATTCTGGCAACTAAGTTTATTTTATAAGTACAATGTTTAATATCTGTCCCTGATTTGGGGCCCTTGTCCTCCATTATTTTTGGCTTTGAGCAGATTATTTTGTATTTCAAGGTTGAGAGGTATGAGTGAATTACTCAACTGTGAGATACCCTCTGCAACAATCTGTCAGAATAGACTGGAGTCTTTCATTTCTGGGACTCTTAAGAAATTTCTCCTTTCTACACTTCCATAGAGCAATAACAAATAAACTGCTCTAACATCAAAAAGTCAGTCAATTCCTTTACTGCAAGAGTAGCTGGAATGGAAAACAGACTTTCTCATTTGCAAGGCAATTTTAACTAACTAACTAACACATTGTTTTTCAGCCGTTAAAAACACATGTATGTGTAAAGAAATGATCATTGATTTTGAAGGATACTCCAGAGAGGTAATACAACATAAGATACTTATTGGAAATCTTTCCAGAGCAAAACTTGAGCACACTATACTCATTGCTAGCCCTTCTAAGGTACTCACATCTTATATTACGGATAGAGTTTACAGGGTTCTTTGTCCTGTCCTGAAAGGTAGTTTTCTAGAATCATACATGCAAGGCTTTTAAGCATTGATGACTCATACCAAGTTCTCTGGGCCACCAAACAGAAGAGAAATTTCACATGGCTATATTTTTTGTGATGGTTTACCCATTAAAATAAGATAAGAAATATCCAGAATGGGTCCAATCATTCAGATGCTTATTCAAAGAAACATGCGATTTAAACTGTTCTATGGCTTTATTGTACCCCAACTTTGGAAGGGGAACTTAGGGACCTGAGCTGTGCCTGAGAATGGTCTATAGTGTACTACTCTATTAAACAAAATAAAATAAATAAATATAAACCAACAATTGCATGCAATGACATGTAATTTGCAAATAGATCTTTGGATGTAAGTGACATATTATTTATTTTTCATTATCCCACTTCAATTATTACAGCTAGACGTTCTTACTGTTTTTTTAGTCTGTCTGTCTTTTGTCTACTGGTTGATCCATGGTAGATCATTTCATCCTCTTGTATGTTATTTGTACAAATGTTATTGTATTTGGCATATTATGACAATCAATGTAGTCCAGCCGTTACAGCCTAAGGCACTCAGGAGTAGTCTGAATGTATTCTACTTATAGTAAATGTGTGTAATCTCTTGTTATAAATACCTAACTGCATAACTTATGATATATTGGTAGTTATTAGTTTTCTCTAGTATTGACTATGGATTCTCAAGACAAAAATGGTTCCTTAGTGTGCCATGAAAATTAGTCTCCGTGATAACAGAGTGTTTATGGCTGTTGCTTTGTTTTTCCATTTATCTCATTTGCCAACATATCTAGTTAGTAGGATTAGATTAAGTTTGTTTGTTTCTGGACGGAACTTCTTTTTTTCAGGTAGTCAGCTAGGTTAGTTGGAAGTACCTACATCAAACACTGTTTTGTGAGAAATTTTCAGTTTTCTGTTTGAAATACATAATATTCAGCCAGCAAGATACCCTTAGTTGCTTTGACAAAGCTTATTCTAGAGGTTAACTACTATTTACTGAGATTTGTTTGCAGGGTGGCAAAGGTCCCAAATCAAATATCTTAGACATCTCATAACCTGTATAGACTGACTTGTTGAATAAATCAGGAATACAATAATTTGATGTGGAACATTATTGCACGGAGATGTTACTACAATTGTATACTTTGATTGCTGTTCATTAAATGTGTCATATAAGTATTTTTGCTGTTTTGCTGCAATATTTCCTGATATATTGATGGGTCACTGTCTGCTTATATACCAATATACCTAGTCATGTGATCACATTTTTAATTTTACATTATTCATTGGAAGGCTATTCTGGTGCTTTCCCCCCTTGGTACCCTGCTTAAGTATGACCCAAACTTCATCTTTTAACTAATAACTTTTTTTCCAATATAACTAATAGAAGGAAGCTAGAATGTTTATCTAAGACCTGCTGTCAGATTTAAATGTATCTCTTATACATTTTATATATAATACTACTTGAGAAACAGGCAAAGTAATCTCATGCATTAACTGCCATATTGCACGTTGGCCCTTACACCTCATGCATCCTATAATTAAAACATAAGGATCATATCTAGTATATGCCTAACATCTGTACTGTTTGACAAGATTTGTGCCAGTCCTAAACAGTTGGTACCAAACTGTTAAATCTATTTATTGACTTAGAAACCCATGTAATAGTGCACTGGAAACTACTGCAAACATGTAGGGGGGAGGCACATTTGCATATATGCATATATGCATGTGTGTGTGTGCATGTGTGCGTGTGTGTGTGTGTGTGTGTGTGTGTGTGTGTGTGTGTGTGTGTGTGTGCGTGTGTGTGTGCATGTGTGTGTGTGTGTGTGTGTGTGTGTGTGCGTGTGTGTGCGTGTGTGTGTGTGTGTGTGTGTGTGTGTGTGTGTGTGTGTGTGTGTACATCAGCTTGTTATAACATATCAGGTGTAATTTTTAGTCTGTTTCAAGTATATACAGTTTAAAGGCATTTTCTTCCTCTAGTAAACTTATGTTTTATCTTGACTCGAAGAAAAAATACTCTACATAGCTAAGAGGCAGTTTCACAGTCTTGGCTGGCAAATGAACACAACGTGGGAACAAGAAACAAGATACTGCATTAAAATAAAAACATTGTTTTATAATTGTAGTCATGAATCGTTCTTGTTTTCTGGTATGCAGTTCCTTTTACTTTCACTTCTTTTAGTCTTTATCAGGCTGCCTCAGGCATCACTGTCATATGACACGGCTGGCCAATAATTAAGATATCTGCCCGCTGCAGACTGTTGCAGCTCAAACAGCTCCATATCAGTGCCATCTTTCCTCATTTAAAACCACAGGAGGTGCCACAATCTCAGAATATTAACGGTAATTGTTAAGATTACTGGGGTTTATGTTTTAGTACCTGTATTTTATTCATGACACTAGAATAGTTAGTTTCACAGAAAACAAAATTTTGATCAGCATAGTAGTAACCATAAACTTAACAGTCAGTAGGTCTTAATATTCAGACAGTTTTAATACCATAACAAAACATTATCCAGTTCTGTTGTTTCTCAGAATCGTAGGCTGATACAACAACATTATTTTTGTTTCTCTCTCTCTCTCCTTTTTCTCTCTTTATCTCAGTTATCTAAACCACTGCTTGTACTGTGTATTGACTGCATACAACATCCATACCTTGTAACTCTGTATCATATTCTCTTGGTAGCCCCTGCCTTTCTCATTATTGTGAACTGGACATTATTGCTAATTCATATTTTCATAGGTTCATAGGAGGTTACTAGGCTATTGGCCCTAGGGGTCTTTATAAGCCTAGTCATGTTATACTCTTGTTCCCTTATTGACCAAGTTATATGGTCTATATTGCAGTACGAGTCTATGATCAGCACCGACAGCCCTTATCCAAGAGTGATATGGGTGACACCCCTGGGGTAAATTTATTGTCACCCATTCAGTTGTCTAAGTTATGCTTAAATAGGGTCTTTGAGAAGCTTTGTTTTACTTGAATTGGGAGTTTGTTCCAGGGGAGTAAGTCATCTCTGGGAGATATGTCTGTCTCTCCAACATGTCCTGTTAATGTCGCAGGCAAGGGTTGAGTGAATCCTATCCTATTTGACTTGTGGATGCACAGCATTTCCATTAGAGCAGGATCCAAGACTGCTCTGTAGGCCAGACACAAGTCACCTCTCAGCAGCCTATAAGATACAGAGTACAGTGACAGGGCCTTCAGTCTGTCGATGTAGGCCATGTGTTGAAGGCACTGAATTTTCTTGGTGAGAAAACTATGAGGTTTCTCCAGCTGCTGCAAGTGTCATTGTACTCTATTAGTGGTCTGATGAGGGATGAGTACAAGGGAGTTATAACATCCTTAGCTCTGGATGCAATGCCCTTACTTATGAGATGTACAACATAGAAGGCCTTCCTTACCACTGTGGACACATGGTGATTGAAGTTAAGGTTGCTAACAACCTGTGTTCCCAAATTTCTCACCACAGGGTTTGAGCTAAGGGGGTACTGTCAATACTGTAATTTTCAGGGGCTTCCCCTTTGCCAAAAGGCATGATAACATATTTTTTGCATTAGGTTAAGTCCGTGGCTTTGACACCAGTAATTTCTCTGTGTAAGCCCTTTTTGTAGTATGTCATCATCACTAGGAGACTCAATGATTGCACCAGTTTGCAATCATTGGTGAACTTGGTAAGCCACACACCATCTATTTTCACCTGGACGTCTGAGAAATAGTTTCCAAACAGTAAGGGGCCCAGCACAGATCCTTGTGGTACACCACTGGTAACTGGTCTGCTGTAGAGGTGGAATCCCCAACCTTGACTGCATGCATTCTGTCAGTGAGCTAGTTGGCTACCCATCTAATGACATATGGGTTAATTCCCAGCTGGGTGAGTTTCTCAATGATGCCTGCATGGAGGATTGTGTCAAAAGCCTTGGCTAATTCAAGATAGGCTGTATGTACTGTTTTGCCTGCATCCAGGGCTTTGGTGACATTCTTGAAGCAGTCCACCAGGTTTAATAAATGATCTACCCTTAACAAAGCCAAATTGGGTCAGGTCAAGAGTCTGAAAGTCACCTATGTCTTTATTGATAAAGTCCATGATGATTCTCTCCATGGCCTTGCAGATAAGGCTGGTTAGGCTTAAGGGTCTATAGTTCCCATGATCACTTGATGGACCCACTTTGTGCAAGAAAATTACTGTTGCTGCTTTCCACTCTGCTGGGACAAAGCTAGTACTTAGACTATAGTTGAAGTGACTGCCAAGTAGTTCCACTAGGTTCTGTTTTAGGCCATTTAGTAGGCAGCCTCGTATGCATTATACAGTCCCACAGAGGCTTTGTTTTTGGCTATGGAGAGTGTGGTTATGGCCTCCTCTTTGGAGACACTAGGTAGAGGACTGGTGACAGGTACACATTGGAGTATGTCTGGTGGGGACAGGGGGATGAAGTTTGTGCCAAATCTGCCTGATAGCAGGCTGGCAATGTTCTCAGGGTCACAATAAGTGGTACCATCTGTGATGTCCCCTCTTTGGGCAAGCAATCAAGGAGCTTAAATCCTCAGTATTGACACTAGAGAGGGGCGTTCACTTGGAACAAAAATAGATACACACAATATTACCAGATGGAGCTCTCAGCATTAAGCGCAACTTCCTTCAAGAGCATGCAGGGAACACACTCAGCCCAGGGTCTGCATTTCTCTCTCTGTCTTCCTCCAAGTCCCCAGTAAGGTTCCCCACTGGCATAGCTGTAGAACTGAGTCCTCAGCCAAGTGTCCAAGCCAAGTCTTCCAGCACCCACTCTGTGAAACCAGTGCTTCATATCCATGCTCTAAGAAGCTGACACACACAGTCTTGGAGATTTGATCTGCACATGCACACACACACACACACACACACACACACACACACACACACACCTGGGAAAGGCTGGCACAGATTTAGCAGCTATGCCCCCCTATGCCCAGACTATAAGGTAATTACACTGCCACCAGACACTCCAAAGCCAGCTACTCTAAAGACATTACAAAGGTACCCAGTTATACTGACTGAAATTAATATTAATACAAATGATAGTGTTTAATCAATGTAGTAAGGCTTTCAGGAGTGGCCACAGAGTCACAAAGTATATATAAGTACTCTCAAAGGTTAAAATATTCTCTACAGGGCAAGCCACAATGAAAAGTTTAAATATATTTAATAATAAATAAAAGAAATAAACACCAGAGTTTCAATCACAGGAAACATTAAAATAACACAGAAAAACAGATTTGCACAGATACAGAAAAACAGTACTTAACTACTCTCACTATATTTTCCTGACTGATCTAAAGAATTGCTATTCCCTGGTCACTTACTAGAGCACGGCACGATGAAGTAGGTGAGGGGTCATTCTATGTCAGGTTTCAATAATAGACTGCTCTGAGACTTCAGTCTCGTCTAGTATTAAAAAAAAATAATTGAAATGATGGATTACAGGATGACATCCCATACATCTGGTCAACTGATGTCAGGTTCCCATGCTATCCCCTTTCCTAACAACTGACCCAGAAGTTTGCACATATGCATTAATAATATAGACACATAGAGCATTGCTAAGATCTATTGCAGCTTCTGGAAGTCATAAAATGATAAAACACTTCCACCCTTCCTGCAGTAACTAATACACCATTCTCTGGCACAGACATTTCAACTCTGGCTGCATTCAGAACTGTAAGATACAATCTTTATAGCCTAAATTAAGTAATTTAATTTCTTACTATTTTTTCAAAGTTAGCTGGACTGAGATTAACCTCTTCTCTTCCAGTATCCTCTGCTAACATATACACATTTCCTCAGTTACCACAGTAAAGTCTAATTTATTTATTTGATTTTACATTTGTTGACTGGGAATAGTCCAACTGAGCTAATAATAGCCCTTTTTTCAGTGGAGGTCCAGGGAGAAAAGCACCAAAAACATTGTACAGTACATTGATATTTAAATATTCAGAAGTTCAAAGGAAAAAATGTTTACATATATCTTATACAGAAAGGCAATTTCAAAAACATTAGTAAAAATTTAAAAAAAGAAAAACTAAAACATTTTTGTTATATATACAAGTTAATATAGATGTATATTTCTTTTCTGTCCAGCAGGACACACTGTTCATACATTTTTAACAGAAGCAACTTTGCAAATACATTTTCAAAACAAGCATCTGTACAAATTAGTTTGATATACAAATGAAATTGAACTCTTTACAAAATTCCAGCTAGTTATGTTGCCATATGTTACACGTCCACTCCCCTACTTCTCCTGGCATAGCTGGCAATACCTCACATCGTCACACCATCCACTACTAGCTCGACACAAAGCTGGGCCTTTCCTTTTGAATTTCTGATGTATCTAAAGAATGCCTTGTGGTTATTCTTAGCTAGGAATGCTAGTTTAGCTTTATAATTGGCTTTAGAAGACTTTACAAGATATCTAATTTGCTTGTTAAAGCTATCGAGGGTACCCTTCCTCTGCTGAATCAGTTTCCTCTTGTTCTTAGACATTAGTTTCTTCCTCTTGTTGTATAACTTATTTATGCTTGATGTCCACCAGTGTGGCTTGTTTTTTGTTTTGATCCGTTCAGGTACAGCCGAGTCCATACATCCGTATATGGGTTTATGCACAGCATTTGTGTACAGCTCTGTATAGGAGTCATTGTTGACAGTGGTAGCAGGGGGTTTGAAAGTATTTATTTTATAATTTAGGAAGCTATAGTTTGCTTTGGAGAAAATTTTCATCCTTTTTGCTCTTGGGGGGGGGGTCAGGTATGATTGTTACTTTGAACGAGACTGATTTATGATCAGAACTTAACATGGAGAGCAACACACAGGGGGTAGTGCAGAAAGCCCCTGTGTTGGTGTGTACTAAGTCTAGTGCATTTGATCCCCTTGTGGGGGTGCAGACTATCTGTTCCAGGGCATCTGTATTAACAAAGTCCAAGAACCTTAAGGTGAGCGTGTTTGTTCTCATATATGACTCCCAAATGATGGAAGGATAGTTGAAATCACCCATGACCAAGGTGTTTGGCTGTATAGTGAGTGACTCAAGTAGGTCCAGGTAGGTAGAGTGGTTCTTGTAGTTCATGGTGGGGGACCTATAGCTAACAATGATATGGAAGGGGGTTTTATCTACAGTTAGTTGTACATGGAGTAGCTTTAGGGAGTCATACTGTTTGACCAGTCTTGAGGTGTATTTGTCTTTAATGAAGATTTATACACCTCCAGCTTTGGTTCTTTCACACTTGTTTTGAGGTCTGAATGTGTGGAAGGCACTGTAGCCTTACATGGCCAGGGTGCTCTCCGTGGCCTTGAACCATGTCTCTGTGATTGCACAGATGTCAGCTTCTTCTAATGTAAGGAGTACTTCCAGTGTATGCAGTTTCTGATTTAGAGTCCTAGCATTAAGTAGCATAACCCTGAGTTTGCCTCTAGTGGATGTTTTTACATTGGGAATATTGTTGTTATGACATTGCCTAAAATAGGCACTATGAGGATGAAAGCCAAGAGATGACAGGTGACCATCTCTGGCAAAGCAGCTTGGTCTGTCAACCATACCTTCCCAGACTAACTGATACTGGATCTCCCTGGAATGACAGTAGAAGCTAAGCCAATTGTTGAAGTCAATCATTTTATCGTTTACATTGAGGCATCATCCTGGATGAAGGTGGAATGCTGCTTAGGGCTAGGAAGATGCCTTCCTGGGGCACCTAATCTGAGAGCTCAGTCATGTCTCAATTCATATAATATGTCTCAAGTTATTTACTCCAACATGGGCTATGACAGAGTCATAATGGTATTTGTTGTTAAGAGACTTGAGTGGGTGTGTGATCTGATGGATCCTGGCACCTGACAGGCAGATAATTGTGACCTTCTACTTGTCCAGTCTGGTGAGTGGGACATCTGTGTGGCTCATTATGGAGTCGCCTATGACCAAGACATTTGGTTTTGAGGTGTTTTGCCTTAGGGACTTATTGGCTGAGACACTGTTGTATGTATTATTATGTGTAGTGGATTCTGTTTGGTCTGCAGTGTGTGCACTTGGTTTGCATTTGAGAAGTCTCTGATCTTTAGGTAGGCTTCTAACGAGTACCTCCGTGTATATGGGTTTGGGTCTACTTTGTTTCATTGAATCTCATTTCACTGAATTTCATTTCACCCCGACCACTTTGCTGAAAACTCAAATCACTGAAAACTCATTTCACTGAATCTCATTTCACTGAACTGCAGTTAGTATATATAGCACTGTGTAGAGTACTGTAAGGCAAGTAAAAGGCATATGCCTTTTCCCCACTATAATGCAATCCTGGAGTAGGTATATATAGTTAGGGGGGGTGTGGGGGCACAGATCCCAACATTGGGGGGTGTTGGGACATAGCCCCCACTTAGAGTAGATATTGTCTTCTAGAGAGAGTTAGTCATTGGTGTTGCAACTATGCATGTCTATTGTTTAAAATGTATTGTTTTGAAGCTTTTGTTAAAATACAATATAAAACAAACAAAGTGGGGGCTATGATCCCCACACCCCCCTGACTATATACACTAACTCTAGGATTGCACTACAGTGGGGAAAAGGGCATATAGCTTTTACTTACCTTACAGTACTATACACACTGCCATATATACTAAGTTCAGTTCAGTGAAATAAGATTCAGTGAAATGAGTTTTCAGTGATGTGGTTGGGGTGAAATGAATTTCAGTGAAATGAGATTCAACAAAATAAAGTAGACCCATGGGTTTATGTGTTGTGAGCTTGTTATGTGCAAGAGGTAAAGTGTGTGTGTGTGTGTGTGTGTGTGTGTGTGTGTGTGTGTGCGCACGTGTGTGCGTGCGTGCGTGTGTGTGCTGACAACCTTATTTATTTATTTATTTACATTTGTTGACCGGGAGTGTCCGACTGGACGTAGGTCCATTTTCAGCCGAGGCCCAGGGAGAAAAGCTCTACAGTTAAAATAAACAGCCAGTAGTTAACAATTTAACATAGCAATTAATTACAAACATATTTACAGATGAAGAACATAGTACATCTGTAGGCAACTAGAATCTTTATCTGTGAAGTACATAACAGACATTAACAAATGTTACAATAAGAAGTTCCTGCTGTATAATAAGTACTAGGCTTATGAGCATCTGAGCTTGCTATAATCAAGGTAGTTAGTGGGGTGAAAAGAAAGGTAGTGTTTGGATGGGGTGGGTGTGGGTGATATTAGAGTGGTAGTTGCAAGGGCATAGCCAGCGTGTTTTTAGGTGCACTTTTAGTAAAGTTTTGAAGTGGGTGCATGAAGGTACGGAGGTAACTGTGGGTGGGAGGGAGTTCCATAATTTGGCTATGGCGCAAGAGAATAGTGCTTCACTAGCAGAGTTATTGGCTTTAGTGATCTGCAAGTGATTTTTGTTGCTGGATCTTAGTGGTCTGGTGGTGCGATAGGGTTGGAGTAGATTCTGGAGGGATGGGACATTTAGTGGATGGTTTACTAGTTTGTGGGTGAGTGATAGTTGATACCATTGAAGGAGGTGAGGGAGTTCAAGCCAGCCCAGTTCAGCAAGTGAGAGACAGTGGTGACTACGGTAGGATGCCCCTATGGCGAATTTGGCGATTTTGTTGTAGCAGGTCTCTAGCTTGTTTAGATTGCATTGCCTTAGGTTGGTATATATTGGAGAGGCATAAAGTAGGGTGGAGATAAGGTGGGAATTTGCTACTGAAATCTTCGCTGCTTTGGTGAGAAGTTGCTTATTTCTGTATAACGCTCCTAGTTTTTTGTGAACTTTTTTTATGGTCATGGATATGTGAATGTCAAATTTTAGTTTATTGTCTATTTCCATTCTTAGCAATTTGGTGTGTTCAGTTGGGTATATAGTGGTGTTGTCTTTTGCTGTGTTGTTAAAGTGAGAGTTGTTTTGAGTATGTTTGGTGGGTTGGAAGATGAGTAGTTTAGTTTTGTTTGGGTTGAGTATTAATTGGGCATCGGATAACCAAGTTTCAACAGAGGAAAAGGCTTCCTGTGTGACTTTTTGCAGTTTGGGTAGGGAGTGGGCTGAGCAGATGATGGTTGAGTCATCTGCGTATTGTATGAGTGTGCCATGTTTGGTGGCAGAGGCTAGATTATTGGTGAAAACAGAGAAGAGTGTGGGTCCAAGGATGGATCCTTGGGGAACTCCTATGGAGACAGGTAGTTGGGGAGATATGTCATTCTGCCATACAATGGATTGTTGGCAGTCAGACAGGTAACTCTGAAACCAGTTGGTGACTGATTGAGAGAAGGATAGGTTATTGAGGACAGAGATGAGTTGTTTGTGTGGGACCATGTCAAATGCTTTAGATAGGCCTAGGAAAGTAGCAGAGGAGAGATAGCCATTGTTTTTATGCTGAAGGATAGTGTTAGTAAAGGAGAGTAAGGCAGTGGTGATGCTATGGTTTGGTCGGAAACCATGCTGAGTACTGGAAAGGAGGTTGTTAGTAAGGAGGTAGTGTGAGACCTGAGAGTGTATGCATCTCTCTAGTATTTTGGAGAGTGGAGAGAGAATAGCTATGGGGTGGTAATTGGTTAGTTCTGTGGGGGGGGCCGCCTTTGTGGAGGGGAATTATATGTGATACTTTCCACAGTGTGGGAATGTAACTTTCTGACAGAGATCGGTTAATCAAGATGGATACTGGGTAGGCCAGAGCATCAGTTGCGATTTGTAGGTATTCACTTGGGAGGTTGTCTGCTGCTTATTTGGTGGGCTTAAGTTTAGTTAAGAGTTTTTTTATGTTGGAGGTAGGTACAGGAGAAAAATAGAAGGCAGTGGGGAGACTACTAGTTGAAGGTTTGGGTTGGAGGGGAGGAGGGCTGTGTTGTTTAACTAGTGATAGTATGGTTTGTGTGAAGTGTGTTGAATGAGGTAGCAATATTTTTGGAGGAGTGAGGGATGTTAGGAGGAGGGGTACTGACTTTACCTGGGTGGAGGATGGAGTTTATGGAGGACCAGAATTGTTTGGGGCTGTGTTGGGAGGAGTCCAGGGCAGACTGGTAGTATTGGAATTTGTCCTGTTTTATTAGCTTTTTAACTGTATTGTGTAGTTCTAGGAATTTCTGTCTAGTTGAGGGGGTTTTGGTTTTGTGCCAGTGCTCCCAAGCTTTATCCCTGTTTTTCATATCTGACTTAGTGGTTTTCTGTAGCCATGGGGAGGGTTGTGCTTTCATTCTGGAAAGTCTTATGGGGGCATGGTAATTAAGGATGCTCAGGAAGGTAGTATTAAAAAATTCAACTGCATCATCAAGACTAAGGTACTTTAGAGGATGCCAGTTACATTCTTTGAGGGATGAGATAAATCTGAGTGGGTTAAAGTTTAGTTTTTTACATATTTGACAGTAGATGACAGGTTTAGCATGGTATAGGTATTTTTTGAGTAGGAATGTTGGGGAGTGATCACTGAGGCTATCTGATAAGCAGCCTGTTATATATGACTGGGGGCTCTTACTGACTAGTATCCAATCCATGGTAGTGTGCTTGCTGGAGTTTTTATTTATCCTGGTTGGCGACTGGACTAGTTGGGTGAAGTCATGAAGGTTTATATGATGGGTTGGATTCTTGCCAGAACAAGATTGCCAGTCAATATTGAAATCACCTAAAATGACAGTTTCTTGGGGGAGATGGTGAGTAGCCCAGCTGAGGAGGTTTTCTAGTGGAGGGATGTTTTGGCCAGGTGAGAAGTAGCATCCAATTATGTTGATGGTTTTCTTTTGGTTTATTTTGAGGTTGGTATATATTATTTCTTCATTGCCTATTTGTGGCGCTGATGATTTTAAGATCTGGATGTTTAGATGCTGTTTAAATATTATAGCTACACCGCCTCCTTTCTTGTTTAGCCGGTCTAGTCTTAGTATGCCATAACAGGTAGGGAGTATTTGCTCACTGGTAATGTGAGGTTTTAGCCAGGTTTCTGTCAGGATGACTATATCTGGGAAGTACAAGTCTATGGTGACATGGAGTTCATGGACTTTGCTGGATATACTTCTAATATTTAGGCATAGTAGAAGGAAGTCACTTGGGTTTCTATTGGCTGTAATATGGGAGAAGTTGTGGTTTCTAGTGTGATTATGAAGATTGGGGTTGGAGATGGTAGGGCCAGGGTTGGGGTGGATGTCTCCACTTAGGGCTAGTTTTGATAAGCATGAGATTATTAGTTTTCTCAGTTTTTGAATGTGTTTGTTTATTAGGGAAAGTTTATGATTGTGCTCTGTGGGTAATAGGTATGATGGGAGGGATACTATGTTAAGTTGTAGGGATGCTTTACGTTTGAGTATTATAGTTGGTAGAATATGCGGGGGTGCATAGGGATGGTTCTTGAGTTGGTGGGAGGGGAGCTGAGTGAGGGTGAGACATGAGTGGTGGTGTGAGTAGTAGTACGGTGGTGGATGTGGTTTCTAGTCTGATTATGAAGAAACTACGGTTGAGTGGGGGCATGATGGAGCTTTGGTAGGATGTAAGATATGCAAGGAGAGTGCATGCAGTGAGCATAGGTAAGGTATGCTTGTATATGTTAGTTGAGGAGGTGAGATAGTAGTGGGAAAATGGAGGAGGTAGTGTTGGGTTAGCGCTGTGGTTGGCTATTAGAAAGATGGGAGGGGTTTGTGAGTGTAATAAAGGTAGGACCACTAGGGCGGGATGGAATAGGGGGCAGGGTGGGGAGTGAAGCAGGTAGATACCCTGTTAGTTGCTCTTATGAGTGGGCTGGAAACAATCAGGTAACAGAGTAAACTGATAAATAAACATATGATAGTGACAAAGGGTGGTTGTAGTTTTTAAAAATGGTGCCTGCCACAGGTAATATTTATTAACTTTGGGATTGGCTTAAGGTAATAAACAGGGAAGGGGGAGGGGAGAGCAGGCAGTTATTTTGTACTGCTGCTAATGAGCCAAAGCAAAGACAAGCTTGTGTTTAAGAAACAATCAGAATTGACCAAGGACTGCTCTGAAATTGTAAGTCATTTCTTAACCATTTCTCAGGTGAAAAAACAGAATAACCTTGTATCAGTAGGCTACTGTGGCCTCTGTTTAAATTAACAAACACACAATATTGATCAGTTAGATACTATTTGCTAACAGAAGGGAATAAGAGAGAAAGTGGAAGATGAGTGTATGTGTGTGTGTGTGTGTGTGTGTGTGTGTGTGTGTGTGTGTGTGTGTGTGTGTGGTGGGGGGGGGCTGCTTACAAACCAAACCTGTTTGATATCTGAGAGAATTGATTCCAAATTCATAGTATAGATACAGCTCTCACATGTTTTAGCACTAACTAGATGTCAGTATACATGAGACAATTGTTCTGTTGCTTCAGGACGCCCATGTAAACCAGGCTGACTGGAGAAATGGTGTGAAACTGTCCATCTATTATGGCAGGTATGTACTGTAGTAACTAGTGGGGAGTGGGCTAAATGGTCCAGGTTTTGCTGTAAGACTAACAAAAAGCATCTATTCTACGGAGGGCTAGGAGTAGAAAACTGCATCAATGCTTCACAACGTACAACTGAGTTGTTTACAAGGCAGCATTGCAATCTCTGAGCAGCTCCGATAAACTGAGCTCAAACTCGTGCAAACACAACGCTTAAATACAAGTGAAGTTAAATCATTTTAAATAAAATAAGCAAAGGAAAAGCCCAAGACTGAGCATTTTCAGTTAAGCAAAACCTCTATCTCACAATAATTGCTTGTTTAGACAACTTATAAATTATAACTTTTTGTTTCCCTTCTCTAGATTTAACTGATCTCCCTATACATCTTTTCTTTTGAGATTTATTGTCTGAATAAATGTCACAGCAGTGTCTCTGAGTGTTATCTTCTCTGCTAAATGAACACTTCCTCCTAATATAACATGCCAGACTCTGGTTTCTATAGTGTGTTGTGACCTTGTTCTTAAGTCTCTCTCTCCACACCCCTCCAACACACACACGCACACACTGCCTGTCTATGAGGTATAGCCTGAGCTGCATTTTTTCATACTTGCATTTTTCAAGATTTTTTTTTTTTAGCCAATGGGAAATAAATCATGTGCTTCCTTTTCTAGGCACATATGAATATTTAAGCACTGTATTTAATATCAGTAACTTGATAACTCCTGATGAGGGGCTCATGCAGCTTGAAAGCTTGAGTAATTGCAAAACCTATATTGTTCCAATAAACCCAGCCACTGGGGATGCACAAGCCAGTGCATTTCTTTGTGCCGGTCCCAAGCCCAGATAAATGGGGAGGGTTGCATCAGGAAGGGCATCCGGCATTATATTTTGCCAAAACATACATGCAGACAACAGTACAGATATACATACCGGATCAGTCAAGGCCCGGGTTAACAATGACTGACACCAGTACTGTTGGCCAACAGGGTGCTGGCAGAAATTGGGCTACTGTTGGCCGAAGGAGGAGAAGAGGGGGAAGGCATGCCCAAAAGCAGGTAAAGGCTAGGACTGTGATAGTGAGTGTCGGAACTTTGAATGTTGACAGTATGACTGATATAGGGAGAGAGCTAGCTGATATGATGGACCAAAGGAAGGTTGGTATATTATGTGTGCAAGAGACCAGATGGAAGGGGAGCAAGGCGAGGTGTATTGGAGGTGGTTTCAAATTGTTTTATCAGGGTGTGGATGGGAGGAAAAATGGCGTAGGCATTATCCTGAAGGAACAGTATGCTAAGAGTATTTTGGAGGTGAAAAGAGTGTCAGATAGAGTGATGTTTATGAAGCTGGAAATTGATGGTGTAATGATGAATGTTGTTAGTGCATATGCTGAACAAGCTGGGTGTGCGATGGATGAGAAAGAAAAATTTCGGAGTGAGTTAGATGAAGTGGTGATGACTGTACCCAAGGGTGAGAGACTGGTGATTGGAGCAGATTTTAATGGGCATGTTGGTGAAGGGAACAGAGGGGATGAGGAAGTGATGGATAGGTATGGTGTTAAGCAAAGGAATGCAGAAGGTCAGATGGTAGTGGATTTTGCGAAAAGGACGGACATGGCTGTGATGAATAAATATTTAACAAGAGGGAGGAGCATAGAGTGACATACAAGAGTGGAGGAAGATGCACACAGGTGGATTATATCTTATGTAAAAAGGCCAGTCTGAAGGAGATTGGAGATTGTAAAGTGGTGGCAGGGGAAAGTGTAGTTAGGCAGCATAGGATGGTGGTTTGTAGGATGACATTGGTGATCAAGAAGAGGAGGATTAGTGTGAGGGCAGCACCAAGGATCAAGTGGTGGAAATTGAAAAAGGGTAATTGTGAGGTGATGTTCAGGGAAGAGTTAAGACAGGCACTGGGTGGCAGTGAAGAGTTACCGAATAGCAGGGTAACTACAGCAGAGCTAGTAAGAGAGATGGCTAGAAAGGTGCTTGGTGTGACATCTAGAAAGAGGAAGGAGGACAAGGAGACCTGGTGGTGGAATGAAGAAGTACAGGAGAGTATACAGAGAAAGAGGTTGGCGAAGAAGAAGTAGGATTGTCAGAGAGATGAAGAAAGTAGACAAGAGTATAAGGAGATGAGGTGCATGGCAAAGAGAGAGGTGGTGAAGGCTAACAATAAGGCGTATGAAGAGTTGTATAAAAGGTTGAACACTAAGGAGGGAGAAAAGGACCTGTACCAATTGGCTAGACAGGGGGACCGAGCTAGTAAAGATGTGCAGCAGCTAAGGGTGATAAAGGATAATGACAGAAACATACTCAAAAGTGAGGAGGGTGTGTTGAGCAGATGGAAAGAGTACTATGAGGGGCTGATGAATGAAGAGAATGAGAGGGAGAGAAGGTTGGATGATGTGCAGATAGTGAATCATGAAGTGCAGTGGATTAGCAAGGAGGAAGTAAGGATAGCTATGAAGAGGATGAAGAATGGAAAGGCTGATGGTCCAGATGACATACCTGTGGAAGCATGGAAGTGTTTATGTGAAATGGTAGTGGAGTTTTTAACTAGATTCTTTAAGGAAATCTTGGAAAGTGAGAGGATGCCTGAGGAATGGAGAAAAAGTGTTTTGGTACCGATTTTTAAGAATAAGTGTGATGTGCAGAGCTAGTAACTACAGAGGGATTGAATTGATCAGTCACAGCATGAAGTTACAGGAAAGAGTAGTGGAAGCTAGGTTAAGAAGGTAGGTGATGATTAGTGATCAGCAGTATGGTTTCATGCCAAGAAAGAGCACTACAGATGCGATGTTTGCTCTGAGAGTGTTGATGGAGAAGAACAGAGAAGGTCAGAAGGAGTTGCATTGTGTCTTTGTGGATTTAGAGAAAGCATATGACAGGGTGCCTAGAGAGGAATTGTGGTATTGTATGAGGAAGTCGGGAGTGTGAGAGAAGTATGTAAGAGTGGTACAGGATATGTATGAGGGTAGTGTGACGGCAGTGAGGTCTGCGGTGTGAGTGACGGATGCGTTTAAGGTGGAGGTGGGATTACATCAAGGATCAGCTCTGAGCCCTTTCTTATTTGCAATGGTGATGGACAGGTTGACAGACAAGATCAGACAGGAGTCCCCGTGGACTATGATGTTTGCAGATGACATTGTGATCTGTAGTGTAAGTAGGGAACAGGTGGAGGAGACTCTGGAGAGTTGGAGATGTGCTCTAGAGAGAAGAGGAATGAAGGTCAGCAGGACTAAGACAGAATATATGTGTGTGAATGAGAGGGAGGCTAGAGGAATGGTGAGGATACAGGGAGTAGGGGTGGCAAAGGTGGATGAGTTTAAGTACTTGGGATCAATAGTTCAGAGTAATGGTGAGTGTGGAAGAGAGGCGAAGAAGAGAGTACAGGCAGGGTGGAGTGGGTGGAGAAGAGTGTCAGGAGTGATTTGTGACAAACGAGTACCAGTAAGAGTGAAAGGGAAGGTCTACAAGAGTGTAGTGAGACCAGCTATGTTATATGGGTTGGAGACAGTGGCAATGACAAAAAGGCAGGAGTCAGAGCTTGACGTGGGAGAGTTGAAGATGTTAAGATATGCACTGGGTGTGACGAGGATGGACAGGATTAGGAATAAGTATATTAGAGGGTCAGTCCAGGTTGGAAGGTTTGGAGACAAAGCCAGAGAGGCAAGATTATGTTGGTTTGGATATGTGCTGAGGAGGGATGCAGAGTATATTGGGAAAAAGATGCTAAGGATGAAGCTGCCAGGTAACAGGAAAAGAGGAAGGCCTAAGATAAGGTTTATGGATGTGGTGAGAGAGGACATGCAGGTGGTTGGTGTGACAGAGCAAGATGCAGAGGACAGGAAGAAATGGAAACAGTTGATCTGCTGTGGTGACCCCTAATGGAAGCAGCTGAAAGAAGAAGAAGAAGATATTGTTCCAATAAAAGGTATTAAATCATGCCTGTGTCCCAATGTCATCATGGTTTCCGTTATTGGACCAACACAGCATTTCTTTAATTTTTTTCCTCCCTCGAGGGCACTGTTCTGGTTTATAGAAGATTCTGCAATACAGTTCCCTTAACTGCTTATACTGCTGCTGACCAGAAACCAATAATTTGCTCTCTTGGATCAGTGACTGCACCTCCTTTCTACAGAGGAATGACTGTAGCCATCTTCCATTCACTGGGCACAAAATCTGACCAGGCTCCAGCTGAAAAGTGATTCAAGTGGACCAGGGAGGTCATGTTTCATGCTATTTAGTAAGCATCCTGGTATGTTATTGGGCCCATTGATGCAGTGTTTTTGGCCTTGGAAGGCGCATTGAAAACTGGTTCCCTAGTAATGGTTGGGGGGGAGGGAGTTGTGTTATATGGTATTCCCTTTGGACTATCAGGGAGGAGTGGGGGGAGAAATTTGAGTTGAACCTGACACCCAACAAGGTTGGCAATCACCTCAGGTTCATTGTGGGTAATGTCATTTAAAATAAGTTTTGCATATTGTTGTGTATTTCCCTTGAGGTTACAGGCATAGATGTAGAAAGCTTTATGGTTGTCCTTTGTCTGGGAAGCTATTTCTTCTTCAAATTTAGCCTTTGAAGTATTAATTAACTGTCTTAGCTGCTTGTTTAGATTAGTATGTTGGGCTTTGTTCCTCCTACAGTTGGCCAAGATTTTTTTTTCTTTCGTTGTATAACCAATTGATATTGTGATTCCATCAGGGTGGCTTGTTTCTTGAGTTTGTTTTACTGTTAATATGAGTGGGCACAGATTGCTCACTACAGCTATCAATATGGCTGGACAAGGATTTTGCAAATAGCTCGGCATATGCAATGGTGTTTACTGAGTTTAGGAGTGCTAGGAATTTAGCCAAGATGTTGCCTAGTAGACAGAGGTTAGCTTTGGAATCATTCCTAAAGGTTTTTGGTTTCTCTGGGTCCCCTGATTTAATCAAACAATACTACATTATGGTCAGATCTGCTGAGTGAGGACATTACATTGGGTGAGGAACATCGCCACCCCCCCTTCCATGTTTGTGAGTACAAGGTCAAGGATGTCTGTACCCTTGGTAGGCGAATGGATCAACAGTTCTAGGATGTTTGTTATTAACGAAGTTTAGGAATTGCAGAGCTTGTGCATTAGAAGTGGTGTAGGATTCCCAATCTGTAGAGGTGTGGTTGAGATCCTCCATGAAGATCATATTGGGCTGACTGGTGAGGGATTCTAGTACATTGAGACAGGTAGCATGGGTTTCCTGGGACATGGAGGGGGACGTATAGGTTTAAAGGATATGGTACAAGACCCTGTTTATGGTGAGTTGCACATGTATGAGCTCCAGTGGGTCATACCACTTTAACAAGTCTGGAGGTGAGGTTGGTTTTGATATAGACTGAGACTCCTCGCCCTTTAGTTCCCTCCTGTGCAGTAGCTGGTCTAAAAGTGTGAAAGGCATTGTAACCTTGCACTGCTGGGGTACTCTCAGTGACTTTAAACCATGTCTCTAAGTACTACACAGATGTCTACACGTTCAAGGGAGAGGAAGGCCTGCAGGGAGTGGAGTTTCTTATTAACTCTAATAACTTCTAATTAACTCTAATAACAATTCTAGGACTGACCAGTACCACCTTCAGATGTTCCTCATAGGTTTAGTTAACTTGGGAGATTTATCAGTTTGGCATTGCTGAAAAAAAGGCACTATGGGGCGGAAAAGGTCTTTGCCAATATCTGAAAGCTTGGAGGTGATATGTGCAGACCATCCCTGGCAAAGCAGCATCATCTGTCAACCATATCCTCCCAAGTTATCAAATATCATACCCCCTTGGATTGACACAAGAAGCTAAGCTAGTTGTTAAAATCCATTATTTTCTGTTGGTAATGTGGCATTATCCTTGGTGAAGGTAGTATGCGGCTCAGTGTTAGGCTCATACCTGTTTGAGACACATAATCAGCAAACTTGATCATGTCTTGCTTCATATAGTCAAGGTAGGTACGTCTCAGGTCATTAAGACCCACATGGACCATGAAAGAGTTGTACTGGTACCTGTGGCTCAATGACCTGAGTGCCTGTGTGACTTGATGAATCCTAGCTCTGGACAGTCAGCTAACAGTGACTCTGTTCTTACTCAGTCTGGGGATGGGGATATTGGTGTGGCTCACTATAGAATCACAATGACCAGGAAACTTGGTTGTGCAATCCTTTGCCTTAAGGGCTTAGCAGTAGAGGCATTGGAAACAGTGTTATTATATGTAGCTGTGGGTGATGTCTTAACGGAGTGTTTACATGATGGTTGAGGACCTTTTTTTTATTGTCTTGTGCAGGAGGTGTTAGCATTTTAGGAAGGTCACCTGTAAGTGCCTCAGCATTAGTAGTTTTATGTGTAGGGTCTTTACTCTTTGCAGTAGTCGTGTGCAAGTGTCACCGACAACCTCTATAAGGTTAGTTTTGGTTGTATGAGAGAGAGTTTTGCCTCTAGTGTTAAAGCGCATTTACATTTCTTGCATACTCTATCTGTTTTATTAAGAATAAGTGGGTTGTCAGCATACAAAGTCAAAGTCAAAGTAAACATTATTGTCATTCAGACTCCACAACAAGTATAACTGAATGAAATTGCGTTACTCCAGGGTCTATGTGCAAACATTTAACATACACAACAGTTCACTTTACTATGTATAGACATTCCTACTACATAATATTTTCTGTTTTACATATCAACAGACATTTACTAAGCTAAAGAGACATGGTATTTATTGCACATAATTCCATAGCTAATTCTTATTGCATAGGATTCTGTTGCAACTAGTCTAAGGAAACATGATATTTATTGCACAGTAATTTCGCAGCTGTTACTTATTGCACAGGCTGCTGTTTTAGCATGAGTGGAAATTGCACAGAAATAAGGTTATACTCTGTTAGAGTAACTGCACAGTATATTTAAGACCTTTTAAGATTATTGCATGCAAATATGCTTTTCACTTGTCATATTACTTACTGTCCCCGATGTCAAGCAAGATATAAGTTGCTATTTGAGTTCAGTAGCCTGATGGCCAGGGGATAGAAGCTTCTGTTAAATGTGGCTATTTTGCAACGTATGCTATGATAAAGTCTCCCATTAGTTAGGTGCAGGAACAGTGCATATGTAGGGTGAGTGCAGTCTGTGACTGTTTTCCAGGCTCTGTTCAGACGACGAGGCTGGTGCATATCTGGAATAGATGGTAACGTGGTGATAAAGTCTCCCATTAGTTAGGTGCAGGAACAGTCCATATATAGGGAGAGTGCAGTCTATGACTGTTTTCCAGGCTCTGTTCAGACGACGAGGCTGGTGCATATCTGGAATAGATGGTAACGTGGTGATAAAGTCTCCCATTAGTTAGGGGCAGGAACAGTCCATATGTAGGGTGAGTGCAGTCTATGACTGTTTTCCAGGCTCTGTTCAGATGACGAGGCTGGTGCATATCTGGAATAGATGGTAACGTGGTGATAAAGTCTCCCATTAGTTAGGGGCAGGAACAGTCCATATGTAGGGTGAGTGCAGTCTGTGACTGTTTTCCAGGCTCTGTTCAGACGACGAGGCTGGTGCATATCTGGAATAGATGGTAACGTGGTGATAAAGTCTCCCATTAGTTAGGGGCAGGAACAGTCCATATGTAGGGTGAGTGCAGTCTGTGACTGTTTTCCAGGCTCTGTTCAGACAACTAGACTGGTGCATATCTGGAATAGATGGTAATGTGGTGATAAAGTCTCCCATTAGTTAGGGGCAGGAACAGTCCATATGTAGGGTGAGTGCAGTCTGTGACTGTTTTCCAGGCTCTGTTCAGACGACGAGGCTGGTGCATATCTGGAATAGATGGTAACGTGGTGATAAAGTCTCCCATTAGTTAGGTGCAGGAACAGTCCATATGTAGGGTGAGTGCAGTCTGTGACTGTTTTCCAGGCTCTGTTCAGACGACGAGGCTGGTGCATATCTGGAATAGATGGTAACGTGGTGATAAAGTCTCCCATTAGTTAGGGGCAGGAACAGTCCATATGTAGGGTGAGTGCAGTCTGTGACTGTTTTCCAGGCTCTGTTCAGACGACGAGGCTGGTGCATATCTGGAATAGATGGTAACGTGGTGATAAAGTCTCCCATTAGTTAGGGGCAGGAACAGTGCATATGTAGGGTGAGTGCAGTCTGTGACTGTTTTCCAGGCTCTGTTCAGACGACGAGGCTGGTGCATATCTGGAATAGATGGTAACGTGGTGATAAAGTCTCCCATTAGTTAGGGGCAGGAACAGTCCATATGTAGGGTGAGTGCAGTCTGTGACTGTTTTCCAGGCTCTGTTCAGACGACGAGGGTGGTGCATATCTGGAATAGATGGTAACGTGGTGATAAAGTCTCCCATTAGTTAGGGGCAGGAACAGTCCATATGTAGGGTGAATGCAGTCTGTGACTGTTTTCCAGGCTCTGTTCAGACGACGAGGCTGGTGCATATCTGGAATAGATGGTAATGTGGTGATAAAGTCTCCCATTAGTTAGGGGCAGGAACAGTCCATATGTAGGGTGAATGCAGTCTGTGACTGTTTTCCAGGCTCTGTTCAGACGACGAGGCTGGTGCATATCTGGAATAGATGGTAACGTGGTGATAAAGTCTCCCATTAGTTAGGGGCAGGAACAGTCCATATGTAGGGTGAGTGCAGTCTATGACTGTTTTCCAGGCTCTGTTCAGACGACGAGGCTGGTGCATATCTGGAATAGATGGTAACGTGGTGATAAAGTCTCCCATTAGTTAGGGGCAGGAACAGTGCATATGTAGGGTGAGTGCAGTCTGTGACTGTTTTCCAGGCTCTGTTCAGACGACGAGGCTGGTGCATATCTGGAATAGATGGTAACGTGGTGATAAAGTCTCCCATTAGTTAGGTGCAGGAACAGTCCATATGTAGGGTGAGTGCAGTCTGTGACTGTTTTCCAGGCTCTGTTCAGACGACGAGGCTGGTGCATACCTGGAATAGATGGTAACGTGGTGATAAAGTCTCCCATTAGTTAGGGGCAGGAACAGTCCATATGTAGGGTGAGTGCAGTCTGTGACTGTTTTCCAGGCTCTGTTCAGACGACGAGGCTGGTGCATATCTGGAATAGATGGTAACGTGGTGATAAAGTCTCCCATTAGTTAGGGGCAGGAACAGTCCATATGTAGGGTGAGTGCAGTCTGTGACTGTTTTCCAGGCTCTGTTCAGACGACGAGGCTGGTGCATATCTGGAATAGATGGTAACGTGGTGATAAAGTCTCCCATTAGTTAGGGGCAGGAACAGTCCATATGTAGGGTGAGTGCAGTCTGTGACTGTTTTCCAGGCTCTGTTCAGACGACGTGGCTGGTGCATATCTGGAATAGATGGTAACGTGGTGATAAAGTCTCCCATTAGTTAGGGGCAGGAACAGTGCATATGTAGGGTGAGTGCAGTCTGTGACTGTTTTCCAGGCTCTGTTCAGGCACGAGGCTGGTGCATATCTGGAATAGATGGTAACGTGGTGATAAAGTCTCCCATTAGTTAGGGGCAGGAACAGTCCATATGTAGGGTGAGTGCAGTCTGTGACTGTTTTCCAGGCTCTGTTCAGACGACGAGGCTGGTGCATATCTGGAATAGATGGTAACGTGGTGATAAAGTCTCCCATTAGTTAGGGGCAGGAACAGTGCATATGTAGGGTGAGTGCAGTCTGTGACTGTTTTCCAGGCTCTGTTCAGACGACGAGGCTGGTGCATATCTGGAATAGATGGTAACGTGGTCCTGGTAATCTCTTCTGCTGCTTTCATCGCTCTTTGGAGAGACTTGTGGTCTGTGGTGGAGCATTTGCCATATCAAGCTGTAAAACTGTTTGTCAAGATGCTCTCAATTGTGCCCCTGTGGAAGGTTGTGAGAACAGGGGCTGGTAGATTTGCTCTTCTCAACCTTCACAGAAAGTGTAGGGATTGCTGTGCTTTCTTGACAATGGCATTTGTGTTCACAGACCAAGACAAGTCTTCCGAGATGTGCACCCCAAGAAACTTGGTGCTTTTTACCCTTTCCAGTCTTTCCCCATTGATTGTGAGTGGGGAATGTTTCTTATGGTTTCTTCTGAAATCCACGATTACCTCCTTGGTCTTATTCACAATGAGGGCCAGATTGTTGTTACCACACCAAGTTATCAGTTGTCTCACCTCCCCACTATAGGCTGTTTCCTCTTCATTGCTGATGAGACCCACAACTGTGGTATCATCTGCAAACTTGATTATATGATTAGAGCTGTACTTGGCAGTGCAGTCATATGTGAGGGCTCAGAACACAGCCTTGAGGTACACCTGTGCTCAAGGTGATACTATTTGAGGAGTTCTTTCCTGCACATACTGTTTGTGGCCTTTCAGTAAGGAAGCCCAGAATCCAGTTACACACTGGAGTGCTGACACCTAGTTGAGTTGGCTTCTGTGTCAGTTGCTGAGGTGTCACTGTGTTGAATGTCGAACTGAAATCAATGAATAACATGCGCGCATAGCTGTCGTTATCAAAGTGGACAACGATAAATGGAGTGTCATTGAAATAGCATTTACCATGGATCGATTTGGTTTGTATGAAAATTGGAGTGGGTTCAAGGATGACGGAAATCTGGATGTTAAGTGGTCCTTGATCAGCTTTTGTAGGCACTTTGTTACTATGGAGGTGAGAGCAACAACTCAGTAGTCATTGAGGTCCTTTGGTGGAAATGTCTTAGGCAGAGGTATTATGGTGGTGTTCTTGAAGCAACTGGGAACAATGGCCTGTTTCAATGAGGTATTTAATATGTATGTGAGTACATTTGTTAATTGCCCAGCACAGTCTGTTAGGACCCTTCCCAGAATGTTAGCAGGGCCAGCCATTTTCTCATATTTATCCTCCTCAGGGTTCTATGGACATTAGTTGGATTTAGGCTGAGCATTTCTTCATTCTGGCTTGTTTGATCTTTCATTGGTTTCATACTGTTTCCTTTTTCAAACCTGCTGCAGTATATATTTTGAGCTTGCTCAGGAATTCGGTGTTCTTCTCATACTGATAAGAAGTGGGCTTGTAATCCATTATGGCCTGAATTTCTTGCTCCAGCCGCCTCACGTCCTTTTTGTCAGAGAAGTGATTTTGGAGTTTCTGCCAATATGCCCATTTCTCCTCTCACACCTTTTTTAAGTTCACCCCGGTGTGCCTAAGCTCATATTTGTTTCCCTCTTTGAAGGCAGCAGTCCTTACTTTCAGGAATTCATATACTCTACTTGTGAGTCAGGGTTTCTGGTTTGCCTGTGTGATGATGCACTTGCTGACTGTTACATCATCTACACATTTGGATATGTAACCCAACACAGACTCTGTCTACTCCTGCAGGTTGGTTTGCCGATTTACAGTGGTTGCCTTTCTGAACATATTCCAATCTGTGCAGTCAAAGCAATCCTGGAGTTCTGATACTGCTCCCTCTGGCATTACCCTTATTTGCTTTTTGAAGGGCTTTCCTCTGGTTAGTGATGGTCTGTACACTGCAAGTAACATAATGTAGATATGGTCTAAGTTGGCCAGGTGTGGATGAGGCAATGCCTTGAATGCTAGTGTAACACTCAAGTAGACTTTATCCAGTGTGTTCTCACTCCTGGTTGCAAAATCCACATGTTGTAATAGTGAGGAAGGACTAACTTCAGGTTGGCCTGGTTGAAGTCTCCTGTAATTATGTGCACATTTTCTGGATTATGATTTTGCAAATCACTGATCTGCTTGTATAGGGTAGCCAGTGCCTCATTTGTATTAGTGCTGGGAGGGGTGTATACAGCTGTAATGCTTATACTATTAAATTCCCTTGGCAAGCAGAAGGGTCTGCACTTTAGTGCTGTATACTCTATGTTTTCAGAGCTGTGGGTGGAGATTATCTGGCAGTTAGTACACCATCTGTTGTTTACATATATACACACCCATACCCCACATGATTTCCCACTGAGAGACTGTATCCTGTCTGTTCTGAATAATGAAAGCCCTTCCAGATATACTGCACTGTCATTTATATTACAGTTTAGCCAAGTTTCAGTGAAAATAAGAACACAACAGTCTCTCACCTTATTTTAGTAGTTAGTCCAGTCTTAAGTAGTCCATTTGCTTAGCTAATGAATGACCATTTGCTAATATCGTGGCTAGAAGTGCACGCCTGTCCCTGTATGTGTCTGTCTTCAGTCTGGCAGTGATTACAGCAGGCAATTGCTATAATGCCTCAGAATACCAATCTCAACCAGAGTGGCCATAGAGAGATTCAGCAACTGCAAATCCATGGCTGCTGATCTACTTGGGAGGCATGAGGAAAACTTAAATATCAAGTAAGTCAATAACACAAGGAAACTGATGAGCAATGCTCAGGAATGCACAAACTAGATGCTCTAGTAGTTAAAAGAAATCCATGTAGACAGTAACTATATTTTAAGGGAAACTTACACTGGGAGAGACTGGTGTCTGCACAGATTAGAAGGGGGGATTAGGCTGCATATATCGGCTTCTATACAGGCCACTGGCAGGCACTGATACAGAATGATCAGACTGGGAAAAGTATGCTGAAACTGGCTTGTCAGTCATTTTATTTGTAACTGTGTTTCTGTGGGTCATTCATCCTAATTCTGAACAACTGGCCAGTCTTTCCTATGTAACCTATCTCTGGACATTTTCCTGCATTTTATTAGATAAACCACATTTTAGGAAGTACGCATTAACGAACCTTGTACTTCAAAATTTTTGTCCTTTGAAATTATGTTGGAAGCTATACAAATCATATGAAATGTTTTGCATCTTAGATAGCTGCAGGGCTTTGTGCAATTCTGCAGTATGTTCTGTCCTGGTCTGAGTGTGCTTTTGAAAAGAAGATTCTTTAGATTTGATTGTTGTTTAAATGACAGCAGTGGGAGAGTTTGAAGAACGGTTCTCCACTTGTCATCCTCAGTGAACATTGGTTTGAAGCCCCTTACAATTTTGTACAGTTTTTAAAGTTCTGGATGATATGTTGTTACTAGGGTTTCCTCTCTGTACTGAAGCAGATGATCTCCTTTTAGCTGTATTGCTCTGTCTACATCTCTGCCAAACTCCTTGACAGAGTGACTTTGAGCAAGCACGATGACTTTCAGTTGTGCCAACTGTGTGTCTCTTTCTGTCTCACTAGAACAAATGTGGTGATATTGAAGTGCTTGCTGTAAATAACTGACATATTTGTGTTGCCATAATGATTACTGAGTCTGTACAGATACATCTGTCAGTCAGATGGTTTCCTATAGACATATGTTAGTAATGTCCCATTTTGTATAGTAACCTTAGTATCAAGGAAGATTACATCTGAAGTTGAGTATTTCAAGGAGAGTTTAATAGTTGGGTGGATTCTGTTGAGTTCCTGATGGAATTCCTTGAGGGAGTCAATACTATGTGTCCAGATTACAAGTTAAGTAATCAGTAAAATGGAAATAATTGAGTAGTCCATCTGTGCAGTGTTGAAGAAATTCCTTTTCTAAGTTTGCCATGAAGAGGTTTGCACATCAAGGAGCCATTTTGGTGCTCATTGCAGTGCTCTTAATCAGAACATAATGCTTTCCATTAAAGTTATATGTCAGAATAAATTCTGTAAAATTGCATATGGAGTAATATTGTGATGATCTGTTTTCTCTTATAAGTACTTGAGATAAGTAACAATGAAATCTTTGTGTGGGATGTTTGTGTAGAGCGATGTAACATCCAATACATCTAAATAATGCTAGGTGGTAGGTCACAAGAATCCAATGAAATGCAAAGAAAATGAGTGGTGTCTTGAATATAGCTGGCCCTTTCATTGACCAGGACTTTCAGAATCTTCTCCATAAACTCAGAAATCCCATCTGTCAGGGTTCCTTTGCCTGATACTACTATTGGTTTTTCAGGGTTTCATGACTTGTGAATTTTTGGCAGCATGTAGAAAATTCTTATCCTAGAGTGATGTGGAATGAGGTGTGTTAGTTTGCCCTGGATATGATATATGAAGGATTTAACAAGGTTCATTAGCTCTTTTGGGTTCGGTTGAGTTGGATCCTCAGTCAGATGTCTGTAGTAAGTGTGATCAGAAAGCTATTAGCTTCAGTGATACAGTTAATACAGTTCACGATAACCACACAGACCCTTTGTCTGCCTCTTAACCAGGCATTGTGGACCATTTTAGTCACAATCCAGGCCTGAAATGCAGACAAACACAATATACATTGACAGTTTAGAGAAGCCAGTCATCCTGAATTCCTTAGGAAGGTGAAAGAAAACCAGGGTAATGTGAGGAAGCCCATGCAGATGAACTCTGTCTCTGTTGGAGTTGTAGAGCTTCAGTGTTCACTAGGCAAGAACCAACAATTGGGACCAATGACATAGCTTTAGACAAACACTGAAATTCTGATACAGCATTTGTTTGCTTTATTTAACTGGGAAAGTGGACTGGTCAAGCTGACCCTTTTCAGCAATGGCTTAGGTTACACAGTAACACTGACATTTCGACAATTGATATCTTGGATAACATAACACAAATACTTTTAAAATGCTTTGTACATGTATTCTTACAATTCTAATCAGAGCAAAAAGGGCATTTTGTAGTTTTAACTGATTGTATTAGTGGCTGCGGTCATGCAGGAGAATGATATGTATTATAGATTTACAAAGTTTAAAAATAAACATAATCAAAAATGACAATGGAAAAACAGTTTTACAGTCATGAAATCATACTGAATTTGTTTATAAAAGACAGCAGAGTTAGATACAGTGTTCTATGATATAATGGTGGATTTCATATTAAGATTAGTAAATATTTATTACAATTATGTCTTTTACTTTCTATTTGTAACACTAAAATGTTATGATTATAGACAGTCTGACTGCCAGGAAGAAATGACTGGGTACTTTATATCAGGTTGGATTTTGTTGAAAGCAGGTGTACTGTGCAAGGAACCTGGGGTGATCAAGTGGAGGTTTTTTTTAAAACAGGCAGGGATATATACATTGCAAATAATTTGGATATAGAGTTCCAGCACTTCTCAACCTCCTAGTTTAAGAAAACTGGACAAAGTCAAACATAATGAAGGAGAGAGGGGACAAAGGCCCAAAATCAGGGACAGATTTTAAATATTGCTCTTATAAACTTAGAAAGTTGACAAAATAAAACATTTTGAATTTGTCATGAATTTATGGATAATATGAAGCCTAGAACTCAAAAGCCTGTCATTATTTAATGACTTTAGTCCTCGATGATTTGTCAGAAAGCTATACATTTTATGAGTAAAAGACCAAAAATATGAGGCAAAAATCTGGACATTCTGTGAAAGTCTGAGCAGTGGGGAGGTATGAATTGTAGAATGATGGCTTGAGTTTAGAGAAAACCTGTTTGGTAGTCTCTTTCCTCTTTTGGCTCTTCACATTAGGGGTGACCACAACAGACCATTGGTGTCTGCAGAATGAGTGCAGTGAAGCTTTATGGTGTTAAGTTGCCAGCCTGGTGCCCAACCTTCCTCTGAAGGCACACACACACACACACACACACACACACACACACACACACACACACACACACACACACACACACACACACACACACACACACACAGTCAATTTGGAATGCCCAATATACCTGCGCATGTCTTGGAAATGTGGGAGAAAACTGGAGTACCCAGAGGAAACAGAGGGAGGACATGCAGACTCCACACAGAAGGCATCCCAGCTGAGAACTGAACCAGAGAATCTCTTGCAGTGAGGCAAGAATGCTAACCGCTGCACCACTGTGCCACCCAAAACCTGTTCAGGAGTAGTGATCATAAATTCAGGACAACTGAATAACAGTGGTGTCAATGTCATAATTTCTAGGGAGGCATTATATATAGGACAGAAATATTTTCATGGTTAAGGGACAACTAAAATGTGAATGGTGGATAATAAGATGATAACTTGAAGTTTTGCTGCAAATGAATTCCAAGACATTTATTGGATCATATTAGTATGAAATGATTCTGCCAGGAATCAATTAATATACACAATGAAGAATTAAGAGTTGCTGGACATCAACTGCTTTCACAAAGAACATTTATTGAATACTGACTGTGAATGCAGGATTACATGACTTGCTAAATCTGTTAACACTGGCTCTTTTAAAGGAACATAAGTGTACACGTATTGGAACACGTGACTTTGCAGGAAATTTTGTATTATATTTAAAAGTTGCATACATTACAGCAATAATATTAAAATGTTATAGCCTATCATTATAGTATGTAAACAATGTGAAATACACAGAAAAAAATAAATGAACCCAGTAAACAATGAAATCTACATTCATTTAATAGCAACATTTTCAGTTATGTAAAGTCACTCTACTGGTCCTCCAAACCTAGAGTGTATACAGATATTATATTGCCTGGAACTGTTATGATTGTACAACATTCATCCTGGATAGCAGCTTTCAAATCAAAAGTATGAAGAACCTCTTATAGTAGAACATCAGACAAATTGGGGAAATGTCGCAGAAACTCAAAAGTGGGAGAATGAACTGATTGTCAAAAATAACTTGAATAACTGTCTCAGTCTTCAGTTTAGGCAACACCTTTTCTTTCTATAAATTGATATTACTATCTTGTATAGATTAGTTTATATTCACAAATGACATATAATTATTTAGAAAATTCCAGCTAGTTGTGCTGGTATCATCACAAGCAGCAAAGACTGTCATTTTTTTGGTGGGGGCAGGTTAATAGATGAGAAGAATTTTTGCTTAAGGTCTTAAAATTTAGTAAAAGTTTTAACAATGCAAACAAAGCTGAAATCAGCTTCATATTAAACTTTTTTGGCATGTTTAGCAGTTGTATGGAGATCATTATTGCACAGTTTTAAGAACATGGACTGTAACATTGATTCCTGCGGGATGTCTATATTTATGGGGAGGAAAGCAGAGAAGTCAGTTTGTTATTTAACAGCTTGAGTTTTCTTCGCAAGATAGCTATGAAACCAATATCAGGAGGATTCACTGTGGTAGAGATAAATGGTTTTGTTGCAGGTAGTTGAGTGTTTGTGGACAATTTCTCCAATAATTTTTTAACAAGGGGGTAGTATAGCTATTGAACTGTAATTGTTAAGGTCTGTGGAAATAGCACCTTTATGTAGGGTTTATAATGAATGATTTTTTTAGAGTGTTGGGGCAGTGTTGTCAGCTAAGAATTAATTTATCAAAATTGAAATTGAATAAGAGATTGTATCTGCTGCAATTTTAAGCTATTCTCTTGGTAAATTATCTGAGCATTGGTACTGGATTTTAGGTTATGGAAAATGTTTTTGAGTACAGCAGTAAGAAGAGGTTGAACAGAGGAATACTCAAGGAAGTTACTCGTTTTGGGGGGCTATGAGTGTTTGGATATGGCAACAGTTATGGATATGGCTGTATTTAAAAAGTGGCTATTAAACTGGCTGGCAATATTATATATATATATATATATATATATATATATATATATATATCAGGGTGGTTGTGTGATTTAGCCTAGGTTTAGCAGTTTGTTGACTGAGGCCCAGAAATGTTTAGAGTTATTAGGTTGCACATTTTAGAGAATGGAGTAATTGATTTTCTTAGGTTTGGTGACGTGAAAGATTACAAGTTTACATCTATTTTGTTTTTGGGCCAAGCCTTACAGGCTTTGTCTCACTGCTTCATGATTTGCTTTAATTCTATGGATAGCCATGAAGCAGGGTTCACTTTAACTCTCTTGGGTCTAAGGGGGATGATGAATCAAGAATGTTTAGGAAGACTTTCTTGAATTCTGATAGAGCATCATCTTAAGGGAGAGTCCGGAGTGATTCCCAGTTTCAGTGTGTTAAGGAAAGCTTCTTTGTAGATGGTGGATAGTTTTCTGACAGGGGTTAGGTGGTGTGTTCTGGGGTGGCTGATTTGGTGCTTGACTGCATAGATTGGTAGATGGTCACTTAGGCTATCTGGCAGAGTGCCATAACTGGAGATTTTATCAGGAGAGGACATTAATGACCAGTCTAGGAATGACTGTCAGGCAGCGGCTTTTTTGTTCCTGTGAGGAATAGTGATGAGTTGAGTGAATTTACAGTGCTGCATATTATTGATTGGGCTATCAGAGTATATTATTTTCCAGTCTATACTGAGGTCACCTATTGGAATGGTTTTATATGGGGTATTGGAGGATACCTAGCACAGCATGTCTTTCAGTATGGTAATATTCTTACCTGCAGATATGCATGTACCTTTGGTAGCTATTGTTTTATGATTATTAATTTTGAGCTGGTTATCAGAGTTTCAGAATCTGAGAAACTAGAAATGGTTTGTTTGTGGAAAAGAAAGATCTCAAGATTATTATTGTAAAAAATTGTGACTTTACCAGCTTTTTTAGTCCTATCTAATCTGCTAATATCTAACCTAGTGGCAGTATCTGCTCATTGTCTATGTTGTAGCACAGTCATTTTTCACTGGTTTTGAGGATATCTGCAAAGTGTATGAAGTTCTGGAAGAAGTTAGTCACAGGCACTTTGTAGGTTGATATGGTACACATGAAGTCTACAGAGCAGGAAGGGTACTTATTGGAGTACTATCTTGAGTTAGAGTATGGTGTGTCAGACTGCGGTTTGGGTGTATATAATATTCTTAGCTTTATAGACATGTGGTTATGATGATATAGGTCAAAATCATTTTGAGTTTAGGTTTAGTATTAAGATTTAAGAGCTAAGGTTGCTGCTTCAGATAGTTGTACTTTAACAGCTGGAAAAGGTATGGGACTATTGTAGTATAGTGACTGGAAGTCTTATCGATAGGGTCTATATTACGTGATCGAATGATCACAATAGCGAATGCTCTAAAGAGAAAATGCAGCAGAGCAAAGTGCTTTTTGTGGGATTGAGGTACAGTGAATAGCAGAATATTTGCCCTTTCCTCACTGTAGTGCGATCTTGGAATTGGTATATATATTTAGTGGGGGGTGTGGGGAGACCAGCCCCCCACAATAATGGTTTCATTGTGCTGCATTTTCGCTCTTTAGAGCATTTGCTATTGTGATCGATCACGTAATATAGACCCTTATAGATAGCCTTACTGTGTAAAAGGTATGCTATATGAGAGTGTGAACAGGATGCTGATAAGATGGTCTCTGTTGTAGTATGAAGAAAGATACAAGTATTGGCGGTTGTAGTGCAGTCGTGCTATGTAGCGTAGTGCAATCGTGATATGTAGCGTAAGTGAAGGTGCACATGGGCTAGAGAAAGAGATATGTATATTGGGATAGTTACTAGAGGGAGAGAGCTGAGGGACAGAATGTAGAACCGTATCAATAAAAAAGACAGAAATAAAAAATGAGCTTGTGAAGAAGTTTTAGATATACTTGTAAGACTGATAAGGAAGGTTAATGTGAGTGTTGGGAATATGAGCAATTATTGAATTGGTTAAAGAACTTAAAAATACACAGCAAATCAAGCAAAATCAGCAAATTTAGAAAGACATTGTTATATTATTATAGCATTTTACTTGGAGGGTCCCCTCCACATCTCATCTACACACACACACACATATATATATATATATATATATATATATATATATATATATATATGTATATATATACTAACCAAGAGATGACTGTTCTTTGCAGAATAAAGGCTAGTACTGTTTACTGCATCTTTGGATTTATCATACATTCCCCTGCATTTGCACTTACATTATTTTAAAGGTTGTGGTTATATTCCCTAGAATATCAACAGATACCTCATATTTACATGTTATTATTTTTGTGATCTAACGTTAAGAAGGTACTGAATATTTATTCTTGTCTTTCTTTATTTATTTCATAATGTTTTGCTAACTGGGTTACCCACGGTACTGAGGCCTGTTTTGAGTGGAAGCTAGGGAGAAAACCTCCAGAAAGCAAGTAAATTATATACATTATCATAAATCTGAACCCAGATGAATACAGTTAAGATGAAAACATTAGAATGCAAGTTAACACTGGTACTCAAATTTCCACTTACTAAACTGGAAATGTAATAATTATTACAAATAGCAAATTCACATAAAATACACTTAAGTAGTAATACATAAATGCAACAATAAAAGTGATGCTTATAATGGTTAAGTGATAATTTTGAAAGGTAAATGCTTTTAAAGGTTTTCAAAGTAAATGCATTTGAGAGTTTATCAAATAAAATATTGCTTTTATCAGTACAGTGATGAGACAAAAACACAATGTCTTAGGACTACAGTGAGAAATTGTAGTATTGTCAACATGAAGGAGGTGGACAAAATTCAGTTAGGTGTGATTTTTATAGCTTGCATACTTTGTGTCTATCACTAAAAAGCCAGCAAGGTCTTAACATATAATTGATTCAACAGCTTCAGTAAAAACTAAAATTATAAGGCTACATAATACAGCCTGAATATAATTTCAAATGTTGTATGCTAACATGAAGTCAGAGATTTAATATGTCAAGTCTACAAATCTAAATCACTTTGCAGTCATCTAGTCTGAAGACACCAAAATGTGAACTGCAGATCATCTATAAGGAAACACCAAACTGGTGACTTTAAACTATAAAACTAATTATTGAAAAGTAACTAAATGTCAACAACAAATGTAATTTAAAAATCAGACAACAGTTGAAGCTGAATGAAAACCTTGCTGAGGGCTAACAGACCCTTCTTTTCCAGTTTCCATCCTAGCATCCTCTCAACATAATTTAACAACTTGGCTTATATCCTGAGTTCTGTGACCTGGTCAAAGGGAGGAGCTGAAAACTAGAAATGATCATGTTTTACTTTGAACATTAAGTATGTATTTCTTATAGGAAGCTCAAACTGGAACCTTTTTACCAAGCTCAAATGCCCCTTGTTTCTGTCTTAATACCCCTGTCCTCTGCTACCCTCTTACTCCTGCCTTCAGTACTGCACCTCAGCTCATACCTCCCTCTTCCTTCTCTCTCTCACTTTATTCAACTAGAATAACTAAAAACTTAATACTGCAATTTTGTCTCACTTGGAAATGAGAGTTGTTACTGCAGATTGTAAAATGTATTGTTTTAGAACAGATATATTAATTATTGTTTTATCTAACTGCTCTAATTTCCTCTTCGGAAGCTTTTCTTCCTGGGAATCTGCTGAAAAGTTATTCATCTAGTCAGCCCATCATGGTTAACAAATGAAATAAATAAGTAAACAAACAAACAAACAAATGAACATCTTCCATGCTGCTGTCTTCATCCTATTTGATTGTAAAATCATAATATAGCACAGATGATGATAATTTTGAATTTCATAACTGTGAAAAACCTGTTCCAAGCTGTGAGGTCCTGAATGCTTCTAGATGATCCCTGTTTTCCAGAGGATAATAATGTTGGTAAGATGGGTACCCCATCTAGTACTTTTTTCTGTAAGAGGTTCTGCACTTAGTTCTAGGCTAAAGCATGGGACTTTAAAGGAGTTTCTGGAAAAGATTTGAATTTGAAATTACAGCTTTGAAAGATTAATTCTGTCACCTGTCTGACTTTTATGCAAACTTTCTAGCTGGCTGCATTGACCTTCTATGGAAAAGGAGCAAAAGTGCTTTCTTGCAAATGTAATAAAAAGCGACATAAAGGGTGCCATGGATTCTCATTGAACAGAAAAGACTGAATTAGACTGAATTCATTCTAGATTACTTCAGTACCCTTTAGTGCAAAATTCACACCACACACACACACACACACACACACACACACACACACACACACACACACACACACACACACACACTAGATAGATGTAAAGAGATATAGATTTCACAGAGATGATTCTTGATGTACTGCTTTGTTATTTTTTTAAATATTTACTGGACTTTATGCCTTCCTTTTTCTTCTGTTAAAATGCAGTGAGCTTTTTCTCTGGGTAAGTTATCCATATTCAAAGGCTGCAGCCATGAGTGCTACCTTTCATCATGTTATACATGTGATTTTAGTCAGGTAACAGGTATAACATGTTACATCCCCTCAGAAGCTAATAACCTCAGTGGAATATTAGTGACATAATTGAGATGGCACTTACTGCAGAAGATTGAGGCTCTGAGCCGTTTACGATCGGCTTCATCTACCCCAATGTTATGATTCTCTCAGGTTCTGTTTGCCTTCTGTGATTCTGTGTTAGACACTTAACCAGACAGTGCTCTAGGCAGTTGGAAAATTAGACTGAGCTCCTCAATTGTCTCTTGGACCTTGTGTCTAGTATGTATCTATGAATCTAGTGCATTTTACCATGTGCCCACCTCACTCTGCCTTATCTGGTTTCCTACTTTGTTTTTTGAGTTTATCCCCAGATCACAAATCTTACCTTTTGGTGGTTGCTCTATGATTTTCTGCACATGGCAAAACATAGCAACCTGGTAAATCTTAAGTGGGTCTCATAGTTTACTGTTAGTAACAGGGTAGAACAGATGCAAACATTCTTTCTATGCCTATCTGGAAATCCGTATGTGTCTATCTTATGGCAGGAAACCTAAAGATAATACTCTCTTTTATGATTTTGGTGTCTGTTCTACAGTTCCAGGAACTGGCTTATGTACCTTGTACATGGTGATCTTCTGCAACACTATACATCTTTTTTAAATCTCCATCAGCTGACAACCATCCTGTGAAAGATTTTCCCATTTGTTCATCTTCATAGCATGAGCCAATCACTGGAATTATCATCAAGGCAGCCATCAGGGTTTTCGGCTTTAATTATGTAAATCTCAACTTGTTGGTGGGCGATGTATGCACTCACTTGAGTAAGAGCCTACTATTGCTACTATACTACTGTGATGGAGGTATGTATGCACTCCTGCACATTCACCCTAGAAGTATAATACATATTGTAGGTCGAAAAAACAAAGTACAAGTTCTCAGCCCTTATGTTGCACCCTAGTCCTGCTTTGCCATGGGAGTTAGTGTTAATGTGATATAAACTGCCCATCCCCAGGTAGTGGGGGAGCCAATATCAGCCACTCGCTTCCACTATCTTTAGTTATCTTTCCCAATTTCCAAGCTTGTAATCAATCCTAGATCATCAAAGTCAGCTTTATATCTCTCTGCTCACGGCTACAGATCCAAATTGACTAGTCAGAATCTCTTGGAACAAAGGCCTCTGAATCCCAATGCTGACTTAAAAACAAAACAAAAGAAAGAAAGAAAGAAACAAAAATGTTCTACGGCGGATGCATCTATGACCCATTCGGGAGATCTGGGCTAAGTACAGAAAATTTAGTATGAAGATCTTTCAAGCAAATCTCTTACCTTCTTTGCTCAAGATTTCTGGACAAAGCCAAAAATAATGGGTGGACAAAATCCCCAAATCAGGGACAATTTTTAGATATCACCCTAATTCACTTAAAAAGTTAATAGAACAACAGGTTTTACATAAACATACATTTTCTAAACAATAAAGACCATGAAATTCCATTGTCTGGCAATACTGACTTATTGTAATCTTAAGTGATTAACTAGAAAATCAAACATTCTATAAGGGATAGGGCAAAAAAAACGGGAAATCAAAAATTCTATAAGGGATAGGGCAAAAAAAATGTGAGGTAAAATCATGGACATCCAAGCACATGTTTTCAAGAGAGATGTACAAAAATTCTTTGGCATTCTGGCTCACAAGTACAGTATGACATATGGGGGGTTTCATAATGTATAAAGGAAAAGGGCCACTTACAAATATGTTTTGTCCTTATGTGACCTAGTGATTTTCAGTAGAGACAGATGGGCAAATCTGGCTAGGATACAGGGAAGGTTCATGTTAAAATGTATGTTTCATATGGTAAAACTGCTTCACAGTGGTTTGAAAATGTGTCAGCCCTGTTTTTTTTTTGTTTAATATTTTGTACAGAATTTTGGGAATATTTTTATCTTTCTAAGGGTATTATGCAGGAGGCAGAAGAAGGAAGTTTGTGGCTCATGTCTATAGCATTCTTTGATTCAACTTACAAATGGAACAATTTTATTAGCAAACGTAGAAAGTGTGACTTAACATTATCCACCTTACATTTTGAGTGGAAATTGTTTTAACTTAGGTTAATGAACTGATATTTTACTAGGAGCAGTGGGAGGAACTGGGGGATGTTGTGTACAAGTGTCTGTTATGTCTACAGAGAAGGCTTTAAGCATATCTTCATCTGTAAGATGTTCTGTCAGTAGTCATTTCAATGATTGCTGGTAGAGGTGAATGTATTTTATAAATTATATAATGGAAGCCTTTGTTTACAGGAAGCAGGGAAGATTGTAGAGATTTGGAAGAGATGAGCTGAATGCTAATTTCATTACCCTCACTATGGATATCCTATCTTTGTTTCTGAGGGGTGACTGAAAAAATAATTTGATGTATGTTTTGCTGCAATTGTACAGAGGTTGTGCATTGATGTCTTGAATAAATATGAGACAAATTTTATTACCTGTTTTGCACAACATTTATAAAATCATGATGGTTGCTTGATTTTTATTTTTCTGTATTTTATTGCTCTTTAACTTTTATATGTTCACATTTACATCAATGTATTATTCTAATATGTTATGTACTTTGCTTGTTTTTGTTTTGGATACCGTAGTAAAACCCCCCTACTGCTTTTGGTTATTGTCCTGAAAACTTTACCAGTGACATCACCATCTCAGCCTGATGACGCCCTCAGTTTAACTTCTCATCTCAAAACCATCATCCTCCCCCACTGCCGCATTACAATGTCAGTAGTGAAACAGGATTCCAAACACTTGGTGTGGGGATAGAACCAGCAGTCTTCTGATCTTCCAAGGATCAAAGAAGAATTCTACAAGATGATCCACTGAGACTGTTAAACAAGTGCAGAATGAGCCTATCTTTGGTATTAGAGAGCCTGTAACAGAATAATGTCTGTGAAACACAGTATGAGCAAACAGAGGCTTGAAGAGAAACATGGACACTGCTAGAAAACTTCACACTGATACTGGACCATGTAAGGTAAGCACACCCATATTGTCTGTATTAATGACTTTAATAATTGCTCTCTAAGATCAAATTAGCAGGCTTGCGGTAGGTCTTGGGTAGTAGCATGGAAAAGATATTGATTAGACAACAGGACACAGAGGTGTTATAGTATTAAATGGAGTTCATTCAAATGATAGAATGGTTACTAGCCTAGTGTGGGTAACAAAGGAGTGACGTCAAGGTCAGACATTTTCAATGTCTTAGAAGGCTTGGAAGGAAATCTCCTTCCTACTTGCTTATGGTAGAAAGTCATGGTGTCTATAGTACCACCTCAACCCACTTAATACTTGCAAATAATATCTTTAGTAACATGGACAACGGCCTACTAAATAGTGGGGGGTTTTGCCCCCCACACCCACGGCACTTATGCATATTATCTACACTAACCTGGTTAAGCACTCTCTTTTCAAAAAATCATTATAATTGCTGACATAGTTCAAGGTCCAGTCAATAGGTTTACAGTACCTTAAAAGATAATTACATTCTTTTCAATGTATGTGGCATCTTCTCCATACACCCACCCCATCCATTCCTGCAGGAATGCCTCACCCTCTTTATTACAAGATTACTTCTACTGAAGCAACATGCTCAAGTTTTAATTGCCACTTTCAGACTTCTTAAATTTAACTAATGCTTCTCTTTGGCCAATAAACTCCACAACAAGCCTCAAACCTACAATCACAGGATAATCCAATCAAAAACACCCAGATTCCTTAGATCTAAAATAAATATTTGTAAATGGATACCTTTTTTGGTTGCTCCTGAACTTTGGGACAACATGCCTCACAGTATAACACACATCAACAATCCCATTTGTTTATATCAGCCCCAGTAAAGCATCTTACTGAAGTATTTATTCATTCACCGAGCTGCATCCTGAAGTTCAGTGTTTGATTCTCTCAGTCTCTATTTGTTGACAGTGTGACTTTGAATAGGTCACTTAACTTGACACTGCTTCCAGGCTACTTCTGGTTAGAAGCTTGTGTCTAGTGGGTTTAACCAGTTAAGAAGTGACTAAAATGGAGAAATTCATTTTCCTTTACCCACTTTATATTATTCAGGGTCATTGGGGAGCTAGGTCCTGTCCTAGCAAGCAGTGGGCATGTGTTATGTAACCGTTTCAAAATAAGATGACAGACTCTGTCAAGACACAAACAGTTACACCTGCAGTACACAGCTAGAGGCAATTTGGAGAAACACCATTTCATCCTTCTGGCACACTTTCAGGATGTGGGAGGAAAGCGGATCACCTAGTGAAAACCCCATGCATACACAGGGTCGACATGCAGACTGTGCATAGGAGGCACCAGAGGCAGGTATTGAACCTGCGAATCAAGCATTGTGAGATATCAGTGCTAGATACTGCATCCCTGTGCTGTCACTCACTGAAGCATCTCAGTGTTAATACAGAAAACAACCTCTGTAAACCCAGCAAAGTCCAATATCTAAAGCCATTGTTCACATACACTTCTTAACTCAGTTAACAGGATAAGTTTGTTTAAATGCATTGCATTTGTCATTTATACAACAAAACTACACAAATGTACTGGAGTTCTGTGTATCATGACAGTACTCTACTATCCTTTTCACTTTACAGCAGCATCAGTTCCAGCAGCAAAACTCATGTATATTCCATCTCTCATCTACATTGGATGTACATTTATATATATATATATATATATATATATATATATATATATATATATATATATTTGAGAAGCCAACCAAATTATGATCCCAGTGTAAGCGATGAAATTATTGCAACGTATGTAGACTCAGTACCTTCAATGATTTGAATCGGTTCAAGTAAAAAACTTTTATTCCTGTGAGGGGTTTCACGGCAGAATAGTAGCCGCTTCTTCAGCGGCTACTATTCTGCCGTGAAAGCGCTCACAGGAATAAAAGTTTTTTACTTGAACCGAATGGTTGGATTTATTCGAAAGCATTGAAGGTACTGAAGGTTTGGTCTACATTTATTCGTTGCAATAATTTCATCGTGGTTTTTATGCTTACGCTCCTTGGGATCATTTTGTTTCCTACCATATATATATATTTATTATACATTGCCTTATTTATTGGTTCATAGGTGTATACTAGGCTAATGACCACTGGGGCCTTTATAGGCCTAGTCATGCAACCCAAATGTATCTCACAAGTTACTGTGGCTTAGAGGTTACTTTAAGGGGTGTATGTTAGTTAGGGGATGATTTAATGGCTACATCTATTCTCAGGGTCATACTAGGAGTGAATTTCCAGTTTCCCATCCACTTGTCCAAGTTACACTTGAATAGGGTTAGGGAATGAAGTCTGCTTTACATGGATGAGAAGCCTATTTGAGAGGAAGGTGATTTTATGAGATACGTACCTGTCCCTCTAACATTTCCTATTTAAGATGTGAGCAAAGTGTGAATCCTTAGATCTAGTAGTTCTGATGCTGTTCATTTTGTGGATATGCAAAAAGTCCATCAGAATGGGATCCAAGGATGCCATGTATGCCAGCATAAATCACCTCGCAGCAGTCTGTAGGCAACAAGAGTACAGAGATAGGGCTTTGAGGCGATCTGCACAGGATGTTGTGTTTATAAGAGTACAGAGACAGGGCTTTGAGGTGATCTGCACAGGACATTGTGTTTATAAGAGTACAGATATAGGGCTTTGAGGCGATCTGCACAGGACATTGTGTTTATACCCGGCATTCTTTGTGTGAGCAACCCCTGTGGATGTTCTAGCTGTTGCATGTGCCTGGTCAGGTACATACCAAAGGGGTCATTATACTGAATGATGGGTCTGATAAGGGCTGAATACAGTAATATATTGACCTAAATACCATGCCTTTACTTATAAATCAAGTGACATAGAATGATTTTCTTACCACCTTAGACACACATTGGTCAAAACCTACATTACTATCTACATGAGTCCCCAAATCCCTGACTACTTCATTCATTTTGTATATGATACTTTAACCTTATGCAGTGTATCCATAAATTGTTCTATAATCAATGTGTTATTATGAGGTACTTTTGTTGATTTCCCACACCATGTCTGAGAAGGGTCCAGTGTGACTCTAGCCACTTGCCCAGTTATAACCAACTTAGTAATAAATATATAGTTTGTTTGTCCGTCTGCCTATTTTCTCACATATTTGGCAATCAGTTAAATAACTAATCATAAACGAGACATTTCAGACAGAACCCAGGCCATATAACAGTGGAGCACAGATCGCATAAAGATAAAAATCAGGTTTGTGGAACTTTTTTGGTGCTGGAAAAGTTAAAGTCAGAAGAAATAAACTTTAAAATTTGTTTTGTTTTACGTTTTTAATTTGCTTTTTATTTTGGTGTTTTAAAGTAATTGCTTAGAGCAAGTTATCAAATATTTTTTTTTTATTCTCTGCTCTGACTGCAAAGAGATTAAGGCTATGTGATATGTGGGAGGAACTGAGAAGAAGTATTTATTATTTATGTTAAGCAGAACAGGAAAATATTGTATTCCTTTGGAGCTGCTGCTGACCTTTGACTGCTGCTGTTTCCCGCCCACCTACTCACTCCCTTCTCTGTTGTGCTGTTAAACTCAGTGGCTGTTGAGTGGCCAGCCCCTTCCTGTAAGTGTTACTTCGAAAGGTCCTCCCATTCTCATCTTGTCTTCTTACTATTGAGCATTATAAGTTGAAACTAGGAAGCCCCCCAGACTGTTAAAACTTCAGTTACCCTTGCTTTCATATCTTCCTGTTGTATAGTGCACACTGCAATACATGGAGCATTAATCCATTTTTCCATCTTAGTTTTAAAATCGCAAACATCTGGACAAGACTACCAGTCACTGGTAGTCTAAAAAACACTTCTCAGGTGTCAGTTTTGATCCTGGTGAGAGATGGAGCATAGGCACATTGATTCATGGCATATCTATTTGGGCAGTGTGTGTGGGACTTTCCTGATTTGCCTGGCTTTGGTCACTGTGCAGCTTAGCTCTCTCTCACAGTAAGATTCTCTATGGGCTACCCAGGGCAACTATCAGAAGTCTACAACAAGGCCACAAACCAATACAACATTTGGGAAGAGACAGCTTGGTAAGAATGTTATTGGTTTTCTTTTGGTGAGTGAAGGAGCAAAGCAACACTGCTTCCTAGCGGAGTGTAGCTGTGGAGAGATCGTTACTAGTAACATGCAGGTAGTAGCCAATAGGTGGCTCACCGCTATTTATCATTCTTGACAAACCAGATTCTGTCTTTTAATAAGTACCGCTTGATTAGCCACAATCTAAGCTAACTTCAGAGTATCACACTGAATACTTCATTCATAAATTGTAGGTGTCTTCTGTAGTAGTCTCTCTCCATCTCCTGAGTACTTCACCCAGCCCTTCTCCTCCACTTCCTGGCAGAGTGGTTCAGTTGTCTGCGCTCACCATTCCATGGCAACATGGTTCAATTGTCTGATCTCACTGCATCTATAGCCAGTCTGATTGCATTAGGTGTTGTAAGTCAGTATAGCAACTGCCTTCTTCTTACTGACTGTTCACAGCTTCTACCAGTTGATGGTTAGAGGCAAGTCTCTTTTATCAGCCCACTATCGATAAGCATCATGCAACCACAACACCACATCAGTCACCCCATGTCACTAAACCTATAACTTATGTTGAGGCTGTAAAGAAACATCTACCAAAGCTACCTAGAACAAATTTAAAAAAAAAAATCTTAGCATTCAGCACATCAGGCAAAACCTACACCTTCTCCAGTCCCACATAACTGCAACTCTACACCGATTGCCCAAGAATCACCAGGAAAGCAGGCCTAGTCTGTAATGCTCTCTAAATCTGCTGCCATACAAGCAAATGTCTTATTCATAAGTGACTCTATAGCTAAGCATACAGACTTCAGACTCATCAGACTGGACAAAAACAGGGTGACTGTAAACTGTTTGTCAGTTGCAGGGATCCATGATGTCACAGGTGCCCTAAGATACCTTAAGCCAGACAAACATGAGTATGGCTTCCCACATGGGACTGAAATACCTGAGGTGCTCCACCCAGCGAGACATGCAGAGAGACATGATGGAGCTTACTATGCATGATTAGAGGCAGGAAAGACACTGGTCTTGTGTAGTACCTTGCCTTCACCAAGAATGATGCCTAGAGATCAACTCACAATGTTTAACTTTAAGAACTGGCTAACTAGTTGGACTCATTTGAAGGGAATCCATTATGTTTCAGTCTGTGATGAGACTGTAGATAAGAGTTATTGTTTCACCAGGGGTGGCTTATGGGGGCTTCTGTATATTGGTTAAAACCTTTTTTGACCCTAAAGTGCCTATTTTAGGTGGAGTCTCCCTAGGGGACATTCCTACACTGCCAACTCAAACCCAAATATGGGTACATCATGGTGGCACTAGCCAATGCTAGATGTCTAAACAGAAAGATGTCAAAACCTGAGACCCTCCTGCATTTTAAACACACTCATATCAATGTAGTTACTGAGACATGTATCCAGTGCAATGGCAGCTCTGAGTTTATACCAGCTTCAAGCACTTATCCTGCCTTCAGGCCCTTGGGTAACCGCGGATTTATTTGTAATTTGTCAGAAACATCATCATCTCACTTCAAATTACCCACACTCCTAACATGGAGCTTGCAGAGATCCAAATCTCCCTTAAAAAATCCAACTATTGCTTCATTGCTAGCTGCAGAGCCTTTCAATATCCCCCAAAGATCATGAAAATTACTTTAATACCATTAAAGGCCTAAATATCAAATACTTCTTGCTGGGAAGACTTCAACTATGCAAGAATTGACTGTCACACCTAGACCTCTAAAAATGGATATGTTTAATGCTTCTTAAACTTTGTAAATACCACTGGACAGATTGTAAAACTGACTGCTAGTGGCATTAGTATCCTTGATCTGGTACTTTCCTACCCAGTCCCCACCTGCACCTCACTGAACATCTCCTCATTTCTACTCAAGTATGACCACAATCAGTTTACCTTCTTTGTCAGACTTAATGTTCCTACCCCATTTCCAAATTAAACCAGCTATAGAGATTCCTCCACAGCAAACCTACTTCACCATGTAGAAGACCAATACAAAATTCCCAACAATCCCACACAAATGGATCCATCTGAGAGGGCTGCCACATTGACCTCCAAGTTTTGCCAGCATCTAAATTGCTGCATAGAAAAGTCAGTACCCCTATGCCATAAGTATAATGGTAAATTCAGGAATAATCCTCTCTGGTGGAACTGCTAGATTAATAATCTGGATAACAAAAGAAGGAACATAATGTAAAGTTTTAAAAAATCCCCACCCCCCCACCTCAAGACCACTCTGGAACATGCCAGCTAAGAACTTCAGAACACTATTAGAAATGCAAACAGAGTAAGAACTTAAGGTCACTACAGATACCAAAGGAAACAATAACACTTTCTTCAGTAATATAAAAAAAATAGGAAATAAAGTTCAACAATGCTCCGAGTTAATCCATAATAATAATATCACATATTCCAATACCCAGGATGTAGCCAATATATTAGCAGAAAAATTTAGTGCTAACTTCACTTTGTTGTGCCCTATATCCCTGAAAATGTAGTTTTCCTGTAATCATCTTGGAACAGTTCTTAGAATCCCTGCCAAAGGCTAACAATAATGTTTCTATGGGACCCGATAGCAAAGGCTAACAATAATGTTTCTATGGGACCCGATAGCAAAGGCTAACAATAATGTTTCAATGGGACCCGATAGCAAAGGCTAACAATAATGTTTCTATGGGACTCAATAGCAAAGGCTAACAATAATGTTTCTATGGGACCCGATAGCAAAGGCTAACAATAATGTTTCTATGGGACCCGATAGCAAAGGCTAACAATAATGTTTCTATGGGACTCAATAGCAAAGGCTAACAATAATGTTTTTATGGGACCCGATAGCAAAGGCTAACAATAATGTTTCTATGGGACCCGATAGCAAAGGCTAACAATAATGTTTCTATGGGACCCGATAGCAAAGGCTAACAATAATGTTTCTATGGGACCCGATAGCAAAGACTAACAATAATGTTTCTATGGGACCCGATAGCAAAGGCTAACAATAATGTTTCTATGGGACCCGATAGTAAAGGCTAAAAATAATGTTTCTATGGGACCCGATAGCAAAGGCTAACAATAATGTTTCTATGGGACCCGATAGCAAAGGTTAACAATAATGTTTCTATGGGACCCGATAGCAAAGGCTAACAATAATGTTTCTATGGGACCCGATAGCAAAGGTTAACAATAATGTTTCTATGGGACCCGATAGCAAAGGCTAACAATAATGTTTCTATGGGACCCGATAGCAAAGGCTAACAATAATGTTTCTATGGGACCTGATAGCAAAGGCTAACAATAATGTTTCTATGGGACCCGATAGCAAAGGCTAACAATAATGTTTCTATGGGACCCGATAGTAAAGGCTAAAAATAATGTTTCTATGGGACCCGATAGCAAAGGCTAACAATAATGTTTCTATGGGACCCGATAGCAAAGGCTAACAATAATGTTTCTATGGGACCCGATAGCAAAGGCTAACAATAATGTTTCTATGGGACCCGATAGCAAAGGCTAACAATAATGTTTCTATGGGACCCGATAGCAAAGGCTAACAATAATGTTTCTATGGGACCCGATAGCAAAGGTTAACAATAATGTTTCTATGGGAGCCGATAGCAAAGGCTAACAATAATATTTCTATGGGACCTGAAAGCAAAGGCTAACAATAATGTTTCTATGGGACCCGATAGCAAAGGCTAACAATAATGTTTCTATGGGACCCAATAGCAAAGGCTAACAATAATGTTTCTATGGGACCCGATAGCAAAGGCTAACAATAATGTTTCTATGGGACCCGATAGCAAAGGCTAACAATAATGTTTCTATGGGACCCGATAGCAAAGGCTAACAATAATGTTTCTGTGGGACCCGATAGCAAAGGCTAACAATAATATTTCTATGGGACCTGAAAGCAAAGGCTAACAATAATGTTTCTATGGGACCCGATAGCAAAGGCTAACAATAATGTTTCTATGGGACCCAATAGCAAAGGCTAACAATAATGTTTCTATGGGACCCGATAGCAAAGGCTAACAATAATGTTTCTATGGGACCTGATAGCAAAGGCTAACAATAATGTTTCTATGGGACCCGATAGCAAAGGCTAACAATAATGTTTCTGTGGGACCCGATAGCAAAGGCTTACAATAATGTTTCTATGGGACCCGATAGCAAAGGCTAGCAATAATGTTTTTATGGGACCCGATAGCAAAAGCTAACAAAAATGTTTCTATGGGACCCGATAGCAAAGGCTAACAATAATGTTTCTATGGGACCCGATAGCAAAGGCTAACAATAATGTTTCTATGGGACCCGATAGCAAAGGCTAACAATAATGTTTCTATGGGACCCGATAGCAAAGGCTAACAATAATGTTTCTATGGGACCCGATAGCAAAGGTTAACAATAATGTTTCTATGGGAGCCGATAGCAAAGGTTAACAATAATATTTCTATGGGACCTGAAAGCAAAGGCTAACAATAATGTTTCTATGGGACCCGATAGCAAAGGCTAACAATAATGTTTCTATGGGACCCAATAGCAAAGGCTAACAATAATGTTTCTATGGGACCCGATAGGAAAGGCTAACAATAATGTTTCTATGGGACCCGATAGCAGAGGCTAACAATAATGTTTCTATGGGACCCGATAGCAAAGGCTAACAATAATGTTTCTATGGGACCCGATAGCAAAGGCTAACAATAATGTTTCTATGGGACCCGATAGCAAAGGCTAACAATAATGTTTCTATGGGACCCGATAGCAAAGGCTAACAATAATGTTTCTATGGGACCCGATAGCAAAGGCTAACAATAATGTTTCTATGGGACCCGATAGCAAAGGCTAACAATAATGTTTCTATGGGACCCGATAGCAAAGGCTAACAATAATGTTTCTATGGGACCCGATAGCAAAGGCTAACAATAATGTTTCTATGGGACCCGATAGCAAAGGCTAACAATAATGTTTCCATGGGACCCGATAGCAAAGGCTAACAATAATGTTTCCATGGGACCCGATAGCAAAGGCTAACAATAATGTTTCTATGGGACCCGATAGCAAAGGCTAACAATAATGTTTCTATGGGACCCGATAGCGTTCTCATCATTGCTAAATATGCATTATCCTCGTCTCTACCTAAACAGTTCATCCTCAGCCTATCAACGGAATTTGTTATTTTGATGCCTGAAGAAAAAGCCCCTGTGACTCCTTTACAAAAGGTTGCCCCTCTACAGACCTAGGTAATTATAGATGTATCAGCCTCACCATCCTTAATGGCACAGCCATAGAACATACTATATCAAGACTTATTTATGCAGAAGTAGGCAACTTAACTGATCTAGATGGACTCAGTTTGGTTTGGTGAAAGGTGAGTCATCTTTTAAAAGGTAGCAGAGGATTTGGACAGTGGTCACTCTGCGCACCTAGCTTATCTTGACCTGGCCAAGACTTTTGATGCTATCTCCTGTGCTGGCATTATTGAAAAGTTAGACAAACATGATATAACCATCTACATTTTGCTCTGCATCACAAATTGGACACCCAGTGGAGTCCCAGTAGTGAGACTTACTGGTACCCTCTCTGAAAATCAAATTATAACTAGTGGGGGTACCACTGGGAGAAGTTCTGGGCCCTTTCCTGTTTGGCATTAATTTTTCAGATATCTAAGCCAATATCTCAAAAGTGTAGTTGACCATGTTTGCTGATAACTGTAAGCTGGGTCTGTTACCCAGTCATCCAATGATACTAAACTGATCCAAAAAAAGGCTGGAAAATATACATGCCTGGTGTATTGAAGATGGTCCCAAACTAAATGCAAAAAAGTGCAGGATAGTAGCATTTGGCAAAAATGATCCACTTCATATGTTATAAGTGGTACTCCTTTTCAAACAGATACAGTTATAAGAGACATTTATTCTTACATGGATAACTCTCTCATTCCATCATCACGTTTCCACCATAGTCAGGAAATCCTTCTATTTGGTCCAGTTAATTTACAAGGGACTAGTTTCAGAATCCAAAGAAATCATCTTTAGTAGATCCATCACTGAATATAGTGCCCTCTTAGGAATGTACTAATCCAAGCATTTTCTCATTTGTAAAGGTACCACTGATTTTTAACAGTAACTCAATCAATCAGTGAATCAATCAATAAATAAATAAATAAATAAAGTGAGTCCTTACATCCTTCACCTACCCTGATAGAGAAGCATGCCTCTCTGTATACTTGGTAGCCTACATGTTGCCGTGAGGTGACCTCCGTCTCATTTTTTTGAGCCATGAAAGATCCAGTCATATTTGGACAGCACAGTGGTGCAGAGGCAGCATTGTCATCTCACAACAAGAGGTTCTGCAGTTTGATTCTCAGTTGGAGTGTCTTCTGTGTGTGTTCTACATGTCCTCCCTGCATTTGTATGAGTCTTCTCCGGGTACTCTGTTTTCCTTCCATGTTACAAAGACATGGGTCTGGAGCTTTTCTCCCCGGGCCTCCACTGAAAATTGGCTTCATTACAAGTTGGACTTTCCCAAAAAACAAATGTTAAATAAATAAAATAGATCTGACATCCTGTTTTTCACAAAATCAGCAGCTCTACAAACACTTGTGCTAGACATCGAAATTTACACCAACAAATACAGAACACTCACTGGAGGGAAAGTATTCCTAACTCCGAGTATTCCTAGCCTATGGAAGAAGTTAAAATTGAAGGTTAAACAAAGTACTCCTTTGTCTGCCTTTAAGGCTGGTCTTAATGATTGGATAGGTAGACATAAATTTATACCAAGGTTATCATGTATGGCTCTGCTTGATTTGGGAGTTGGACAGTATTAAGTATTCATTAATGCTGGCAAGTACTTTTAAGTTTGTTTACTTAAAGTTGTATATGGCTAAACCTCTTATGGTCCCTGCAAGTGCTTACCTAGTATTTATTTATTTATTATTTATTTATTGACCATAGAAGTCCGACTGGGTCAAAAACCCATTTTCAGTGGAGGCCCGGAGAGAAAACTTCCACATAAAGTACAGAAATGTTGACAATATATAGTATACATTACACATACAGTTTAGTTTAGTTCAACATATTATAATCAAGAATGAGAAGAAATGCAATATCTTAAAGCATTATTACACAAGATAAATAGGCATTACACATACTGTTTGGTACAGCATATTACAATCAAAAATGAGAATTGTACAGTGTGTCTTAAAGTATTGTTATGTAAGATAAATAGACATGGCAAAGCTTAGATATGACAGAGTATTAATTTGGGGTTAGGGTCTGAGTGGGATACATGATAAAGTGAACAGAAAGAAGACAGTTGAGTTCATGTAGGTAAAGTTGTATGTTTATAGAGTGTGAGGGGGTATAGCTTTCCGTGTAGGATTACTGACATGGAGGGAGACAGGATACAGCGATAGAAAGATATGAGATGTCGAGAGGGTAGGTAAGGAATAGTAGACTAGAGAGGAGAGAGATGTATAGAGGCTAGGTAAGGAGTATGAGAGATGTTTAGAGGTGAGGTAAGGAGTATGAGAGATGTTTAGAGGTAAGGTAAGGAGTACGAGAGATGTTTAGAGGTGAGGTAAGGAGTATGAGAGATGTTTAGAGGTGAGGTAAGGAGTATGAGAGATGTATAGAGACTAGGTAAGGAGTATGAGAGATGTTTAGAGGTGAGGTAAGGAGTATGAGAGATGTATAGAGACTAGGTAAGGAGTATGAGAGATGTATAGAGACTAGGTAAGGAGTATGAGAGATGTTTAGAGGTGAGGTAAGGAGTATGAGAGATGTTTAGAGGTGAGGTAAGGAGTATGAGAGATGTATAGAGACTAGGTAAGGAGTATGAGAGATGTTTAGAGGTGAGGTAAGGAGTATGAGAGATGTTTAGAGGTGAGGTAAGGAGTACGAGAGATGTTTAGAGGTGAGGTAAGGAGTACGAGAGATGTTTAGAGGTGAGGTAAGGAGTACGAGAGATGTTTAGAGGTGAGGTAGGGAGTACGAGAGATGTTTAGAGGTGAGGTAGGGAGTACGAGAGATGTTTAGAGGTGAGGTAAGGAGAATGTGAAAAATATAGGAAAGATGTCGTTTGAGATGTAGGGGCTGGTGGATATGAGAGATGAGTAATAGGTTGTCAGTTAGGGGAGAAAGGGTGCACAGAAATTAGGTAGAGGGGCAGGGGAGGAGTTTGGAACCAAGGATGGTGAGGAGGTAGTATGAGGGAGAAGGTATGGGGAGACAGGTAATATATAAGGAGGGAGAAGGTATGGGGAGACAGATAGTATGAGGAGGGAGAAGGTATGGGGAGACAGGTAGTATATGAGGAGGGAGAAGGTACGGGGAGACAGGTAGTATATGAGGAGGGAGAAGGTATGGAGAGACAGGTAGTATATGAGGAGGGGGAAGGTATGGGGAGACAGGTAGTATATGAGGAGGGAGAAGGTACAGGGAGACAGGTAGTATATGAGGAGGGAGAAGGTACAGAGAGACAGGTAGTATATGAGGAGGGAGAAGGTATGAGGAGACAGTATATGAGGAGGGAGAAGGTATGGGGAGACGGGTAGTATATGAGGAGGGAGAAGGTATGGGGAGACAGGTAGTATATGAGGAGGGAGAAGGTACAGAGAGACAGGTAGTATATGAGGAGGGGGAAGGTATGGGGAGACAGGTAGTATATGAGGAGGGAGAAGGTACAGAGAGACAGGTAGTATATGAGGAGGGAGAAGGTATGGGGAGACAGGTAGTATATGAGGAGGGAGAAGGTACGGGGAGACAGGTAGTATATGAGGAGGGAGAAGGTACAGGGAGACAGGTAGTATATGAGGAGGGAGAAGGTATGGAGAGACAGGTAGTATATGAGGAGGGAGAAGGTACAGGGAGACAGGTAGTATATGAGGAGGGAGAAAGTACGGGGAGACAGGTAGTATATGAGGAGGGAGAAAGTACGGGGAGACGGGTATTATATGAGGAGGGAGAAGATACAGAGAGACAGGTAGTATATGAGGAGGGAGAAGGTATGAGGAGACAGTATATGAGGAGGGAGAAGGTATGGGGAGACGGGTAGTATATGAGGAGGGAGAAGATACGGGGAGACGGGTAGTATATGAGGAGGGAGAAGGTACGGGGAGATGGGTAGTATATGAGGAGGGAGAAGGTACGGGGAGACACGTAGTATATGAGGAGGGAGAAGGTATGGGGAGACAGGTAGTATATGAGGATGGAGAAGGTATGGGGATACAGGTAGTATATGAGGAGGGAGAAGGTACAGGGAGACACGTAGTATATGAGGAGGGAGAAGGTACAGGGAGACACGTAGTATATGAGGAGGGAGAAGGTATGGGGAGACAGGTAGTATATGAGGATGGAGAAGGTATGGGGAGACAGGTAGTATATGAGGAGGGAGAAGGTATGGGGAGACAGGTAGTATATGAGGATGGAGAAGGTATGGGGAGACAGGTAGTATATGAGGAGGGAGAAGGTATGGGGAGACAGGTAGTAATATACTTAGGCTGTAGAGCCAGGAAAAAAGTATGTTAGTCTTTGGGAGAGGAACAGAGACAGATGTGTGTGTTGGGAAGGTTATTTTTTTAGGGTGAGTTTGAAGGCCCTTCATAGCTTCATAGGTGTGTACTAGGCTAATGGCCCTGGGGCCTTTACAAGTGTAGCCATAGGATTACCCTGGCATAGAGCATACCCTGGTATAGTAAGGAGTCTAAAGTAGTGATAGTAGCCAGCCTTTCCTATATCGACCCCATATGAAGGGAAAGTTTACCGGACATGAAAAAAATGGGGAAAGTGGAACAGACAAGGATTTATCTAATTCCTCATAATGCCACAGAATTCCTTTCCACCTGCTTCACTAGATAGATCAGCATATCAAAGGTACCCAACCATTCAATTATTGTGACAACCATTCGGCAAGCAAGCTGTCCAGTAAGTGTCTCAACAAAGTGTATTGAGATGTTTCTATTATAGAGTTTTCATAATATTCTAGAAATAAGGCTAGTGGTGGCCCATCTTAGACTTAAGTCATCTGAAAGAGTTTGTCTCATTCAGAAGATTCAGAATGTGAATGTATCCAGCTCTTGTGCATCTCATAAAGACTGATTCTTGGATGAGAAAGAACCTTATGAAAGTTAGACATCATCATGTTCCGGTCATGTCAAAAACACAGAAAACACCTGAGACAGATGGGAGGTTCAGTTCAGCACAAGTTCTTGGTCATACTCAATGTAGGTGGTATAACCCAAATCAATACATTTGTTGGCCCTAGGTTTTGGACCAGCCTAAGCTCCTAGGACAATTACAAAACTTAAATTATCTGAGTGTGGCCATTATTCTCTCTTATCTGCGTAACTACATCATTCATATCTGCATAAGTGCATCATTCATATCTGCATAAGTGCATCATTCATATCTGCATAACTGCATCATTCATATCTGCATAAGTGCATCATTCATATCTGCATAACTGCATCATTCATATCTGCATAACTACATCATTCATATCTGCATAACTGCATCATTCATATCTGCATAAGTGCATCATTCATATCTGCATAAGTGCATCATTCATATCTGCGTAACTGCATCATTCATATCTGCATAAGTGCATCATTCATATCTGCATAAGTGCATCATTCATATCTGCGTAACTGCATCATTCATATCTGCAGAAGTGCATCATTCATATCTGCGTAACTGCATCATTCATATCTGCATAAGTGCATCATTCATATCTGCATAAGTGCATCATTCATATCTGCGTAACTGCAGCATTCATATCTGCATAAGTGCATTATTCATATCTGCATAAGTGCATCATTCATATCTGCATAAGTGCATCATTCATATCTGCGTAACTGCATCATTCATATCTGCATAAGTGCATCATTCATATCTGCATAAGTGCATCATTCATAGCTGCGTAACTGCATCATTCATATCTGCATAAGTGCATTATTCATATCTGCATAAGTGCATTATTCATATCTGCATAAGTGCATCATTCATATCTGCATAAGTGCATTATTCATATCTGCATAAGTGCATCATTCATATCTGTATAAGTGCATCATTCATATCTGCGTAACTGCATCATTCATATCTGCATAAGTGCATCATTCATATCTGCATAACTGCATCATTCATATCTGCATAAGTGCATCATTCATATCTGCGTAACTGCATCATTCATATCTGCATAAGTGCATTATTCATATCTGCATAAGTGCATCATTCATATCTGCATAAGTGCATCATTCATATCTGTGTAACTGCATCATTCATATCTGCATAAGTGCATCATTCATATCTGCGTAACTGCATTATTCATATCTGCATAAGTGCAACATTCATATCTGCATAAGTGCATCATTCATATCTGCGTAACTGCATCATTCATATCTGCATAAGTGCATCATTCATATCTGCATAAGTGCATTATTCATATCTGCATAAGTGCATCATTCATATCTGCATAAGTGCATCATTCATATCTGCATAAGTGCATTATTCATATCTGCATAAGTGTATCATTCATATCTGCGTAACTGCATCATTCATATCTTCATAAGTGCATTATTCATATCTGCATA